>NC_030825.1:12468749-12718749 GCF_001704415.2 Capra hircus
TGCCTCACTTAAGTTATGACACTTTATGGTTTCCCAGTCTGGCTGTTACTCAGGAGGTTAGATGTAGAGTTGCTATATGATCCAGCAATTCTGTTTATATACCCAAGAGAAGTGAAGAGTTAGGTTCACACAAAATCTTGTACACGAATGTGCATAGCAGCACTATTCACAGCCTCTAGAAAGTGGAAAAAAACGAAATTTCCATCAGCAGATATATGGATAAGCGAAACATAGTCTGTCCACAGAACAGAATAGTATCTATTGCCTGTAAAAAGGGATGAAGCGCTGACACAGGCTGCAACGTGAATGAGCCTTGAAAGCATTATGTTCAGGTCAAAAAAAAAAGGAAAGGAAATTAATCTCTCAGTCGTGTTGCACTGGTTGCAACCCATAAACTGTAGCCTGCCAGGCTCCTCTGTCCTTGGAATTCTCCAGGCAAGAATACTGGAGTGGGTAGCCGCTCCCTCCTCCAGTGGTCTTCCCAACCCAGGGATTGAACCCGGGTCTCCTGCATGGCAAGGAAGATTCTTTACTGTCTGTGCCGCCAAGGAAGCCCAATCCAGACACACAAGACCGCAGCTTGTGTGATACTATGTATATGAAATGTCCAGAAGAAACTACACAGAGACTGAGAGCACAGCAGTAGTTGCCAGGGGTGGAGGGATTGGAGGTGATGGCTGAGAATCCAGGGTTTCTTTTAGGAGTGGTGGAATGCTCTTAAAGTCATTGTATTGATGGTTGCATGACTGAATATGCTGAAACCCAAGCAACTGTGTGCTTTAGAAGAGTGAATTGTGTGGCCTGCAAGTTATATCCCAGAAGAGTTCCTTAAAAAAGCTGTTTTCCCCATCAGATGCCCTAAAGCTATTTTTTATTGTTAATGAGGGCAGGGAGGGAAAGAGTGACCTGTGAACGTTTTAATTTTTTCCCCAAAAAGCAAAACAGGTTAGAAACATGAGCTACATTCCATCTGCAAGCGAAGGCTCTGCCCCAGCCCCTGTCAAGGTCAGACCTCATAACACAGCAAAGCAGGGCAGCCTGCTGAACTGTGGGCTGTGTTTTTAAAGGCTGCAGGCTTTCCAGCTGCATTTTGTCTGAAAACATCACACAGTCTTTGAGGTGGGTTAAGCCCCTAGGATCTTTGGGGGCTTCGGGCTCAATTAGCATCAGAAAATTGCAGCATCTCCAGGCCCAGGGAACCAGGCTCTGTGCCCACAGCCGTCCCTGCAGCAGCTGCTGGGGATGCCTGCCTGGGCCTTATCTCCAGGAGGAGGCCACCCCACCCTGTTCCAAATGCTTGTCCAGAGGGATGGGGCCAAGCAGAGTCCCAGGGGTGAGGCAGCCCCACATCCCCGGCCAGAAAGAGAGTCTTCCCTCCCTCCCGCCCCCGCCCTGGCGGAGGAGGAGAGCCACTAGGGGATGGATGGGGTTCCCAGCATGTGTGCTTCCCACGGGGACCCAGCAGTTCTGTCCCCAGCCTCATCTCTGGCTGGGACCCGCTTACATCGTGCTGTTACCGTTGCATGAGTTCAGCTTCAAGGGTTGGGGGCAGCCCTAAGGTCTCACAACCTGACTCGGCCCCCGAGACACACTTGTCACTTCTCCCCACTCCCTCACACCCCAGGGCCTTTGCACAGGCTGTCATGGGAAGATTCCGTCAGGTCCCAGCCATGTGCCCTTGGAGAGGTTACTCCCTCCTGGGCCTCAGATCCCTGTTGGTTATTTGAGGAGCTTCCTCAGTGCCAGTGGAGATCTGAAGGCCAGAACTCTGGGGGTGAGTCTGTGTTCTGACGGCCTCCAGGACTGCTCTTTCTGCAGAGTCAGACTGCTCTCTGCCCACTCATCTTTCCAGCCTCAGCTCCCCTCCTATCCCTGGGGCCTTCCAGGATGTCCTGGCTCTTTTGGATTCCTGGGCCTATCTGTGATGGTGTGGGGGCCTTCTTGTCCACGCTGGAAACTCCTGGAGGGCAGGGCGGTCCCCCTAGCAAGTCCTCTCCCCAGCCTGGCCTCACAGGCTCTTTACCAAAGTTTTTAAAGAAGCACAAGTGAGTTTCCAAAATACTTCCTCTTTCACGATCTCATGGTCCTCTCCAGCACCTGGACACAGGAAGCAGGCTGTTGCTCCATTTTACAGATGAGAAACTAAGTCTCTGAGCTCTGGGCTTCTGGCCAGCCTGCCCCTCCTCCTCAGTGTTTCCCAGGTTTCCAAGACAGCAGGAGAGAGCCTTGTCACCACAGGTGAAATTGGGGCTGTCAGGGCCCCTCCGTGGGCTTCTTGAAAGGATGCTGTATAGCAAAGCCTCCCAGCCCAGCCAGGGAGAGAGGTCACGTGACCTTTGGCAGAGAAGAACCTGACCCTCAGGCTGGGCTGTGCTCATGCTTGCTGATTCATCACTCCTGGCCCCTGAGTTCTCTGCCTCCCGCCCAACCACCAACACACAGCGCCAGCTCCATTTATCTTCCCATCAGGAAAGAGGGCAGTAGCCTTAGGGAACCCTGAGGGCCACCCTTCTGGAAGCAGATGTGGACAGGCTGTTCAGGTCGGCGGGAGGACGTGTTCTCTGCAGGCAGCTCTGGCCACAGACCAGAGTAGTGGAGCCACAGGAGGCTGTGCCCGGCCAGCCCGGGGTCCAGCCTCCTCCTCTGCCTCTCAGCAAGGTGACCTTGGCGGAGCACCGGACCCCTCCACCCATTTCCTTCCTGCCACAGGGGTGAGGGGTGCGTAATGACATCCTTATTCTGAAGGGTGGTCATGAGGTATAGAGGTTGTGGAGGTCAGCTCGTGTTGGGCAAAGCGCCTTGTGCATAAGAAACCCTTGGTGAAGATCACATATTTGTGAAAAGATTACTTATTTGTAGAATTCATCAGGAATCCTCTAGATAGAGGCCAAGGGAGATAAAACTGCGCTTTCAGAGTCAAGAGAGGATGTGGGCCCCTCTGTGGGGGTCAGGGGGCGGCAGGAGCTGTGGCCTACTAGGTGTCCTGGGCGCTGAGGTGGCAGCAGACACGGGGGCTTGAGAGACGGAGCCTGGCCTGGGGGCACAGTCAGTGAGACCAGCCACTGGGAACAGGGAGGAGAGGGAGGCAGTGTCTAGAGCCACTGCGGGGACCTCTGGACTGGCTGCACTCAGGTATTCTCTCGGAAGTTCCCTGGTGGCTGCAAGGCAGAGACTGATGGGAACTTTGAGGACTTGCTGAGCCCCATGGGGCTGGGTTCATCCGGGTTACATATAATCGTCATCAGTTAGCCAAAGCTAAGCTGTGCTTGGTGAGGATGGCTCCCAAAAGGGGTCTTTTGAGGCTGCTGAAGGTCTGGTCTGAGTCAGAGCAGGGTCTGTGGGAGCAGCAAAGAGCCCAGGGCCCTGTGGACCCAAACCGGAGGGCCCAGCTGAGCAGCAGGCTGTTCTCCCCGCACAGCCTCCCATGGCTCCTGTTAGCAAGCTGCACATACCCAACACCTTAAAACCGCACGAGCGTGTTCTCTTCCTGCCCCGGAAGCTGGAAGTCTGAAATGAGTCTTTCAGGCAACAATCGAGGTGTGGGCAGGGCTGCGCCGTCTGGAGGCCCCAGAGGAGAACTTGTTTCCGGGCTTTCTCCAGCTTCTAGAGGCGCCCACATCCCTTGGCTCACAGCCTGGTCTTCAGTGCTTGTCCCTCCGCCTTCTGTTTGATCCTCACGTCTCCTTTCTCTGACCCTCCTGCTTCCCTCTTGCCAGGACCCTCATGATGACACTGAGCCCATGAGACAAGCCAGGATCCTCTCCCCACCTCCAGGTCCTTAATGACATCCGCAAAGTCCCATTTGTCGTGTAAAGTCACACAGTCACAGGTTCTGGAGGTTGAAACATGCATGTCTTTGGCGGGAGGTCACTATTCCACTGACCACACACTCTGTATCCACAGAGTTGGGGCAGGCAGCCTCTGCCTAATAAGGCTGTTGGAATATCATTCATATAACTTCGAGTTTTAAAATAATAACTTCTCTTCCTGCAGATGTCACCAGTACTCACCCTCTTTCTTCCTTTAATGATAGAATGCTTCAGTTTTCACTGGGCTTAAGACTGCTCACTCGACAGCCTCCTTTGCAGCTAGGAATGATCGCATGACTGTGTCTGGCCACCAGAGTGTGAGCAGACACATTGCGTGTCCTTATGTGTGCCCTTAAAAGCACGGGCCTGGGCTACCTTCATCTCTCCCCACTTGCCAGTGTCGGGCTTGTGGACACCTCGGCAGGGACTGCAGCAACCACTTTGGATCCAGAGATAAAAACCATGTGTTGAAGCTCACAGAATCGCCCTGCTAGTAGTCACCTCCCTCTGGATTGTGAGAGAAATAATGTATTGCTTAAGCGAATGTATTAGGCGTCTCTCTCTCACAGCAGTGCGCCTTGTACCCTGACTCAGACACATGGGCCTGCGTGTCTGAGAGGCTGTCCCACTGCCGATGACTCCAAGGTCTCTGCCGCCCCCCTCCTAGATCTTCCCGCTGCTGAGCTGGTCGCAACTGCAGGCAAGATGATCAAATCCTCCCTGACCTGGGCAGAGGGGGGCTTTTTCCCAAATGCGCGGGCTTGAAGCCAGTAGCCTCAGCATCACCTGGGAGTTTGGTTGGAAAGGCAGAGGCTCTGGCTTTCGTTCAGACCTTGCGCCTCAGATTCTGCCTTGCATACACCCGCAGCTGGGGGTGTGCAATCACTGGAGAAGCTCTGGTCTTAGCATTCCATGCCTCTGTGCTGGCACCCCTTGCTCTCCAAGTCAGTGGACTCCACGCTGTACCCTGTCCCTAGGGTTGCCCACGGGCTAGATGCCTCAGCCCTGCCTGAGCAAGGCGAGACCACATTTGGGGTGTATTGATGGGGCTCTGCACAGGCTGGTTTTCTGACGTGGAGAGGTATGAAAGGCCTGGCTCAGGGTCGCGCCTCCTCTGATGGCCGCCTCACTGGGGCCCCGCAGGGCATGAGGCAGCAGGGGCAGCACCCCAGGGTGAGTGTCAGGAACCCCACCTTCTCTTGGCCATCTAGAGGACTCTACCCCAGTTTCCTTTGCGGGAGGCAGTCTCCTTGGGTGGAGGGGCCTGGAAACTCGTCTCCAGGTGCACTGAAATCATTCATTCGCATTCATGTTGTTTTACGTCGTTTTCATTCATTCATGAGCGGATAAACGTTTACTCAGTGCCAGGCACTATTCTGTGCATTGGGAATACTGCACCGATTGTACACAGGCCTCCCTCATGGGGGTTACAGTTTACTGTGGTTGTGTCTGGGGAAAAGATTTCCAGGCAAAGGGAGCAGCCAGTGTGAAGGCCCTGAGGTCATTGGTGTTGGGAATGTTCAGGGCAGGCTCATGGCTGGCTGGCATGCTGTGGCTGGTGGATGAGCGAAGGCAGCAGGAAGGAGGTGGAGCGATGAGAGGTTTGTGGGGTGACAGGGCTGGTGGGGCAGACGCTACTGACGCCCTTGCCCGTATCGCCTCGCAGCTCCCCCGTGCGATGCATGCCAATGGCTTCTTACCTGCCGTGTCCCATCTGAGATTTTCTCTGGCCGCAGGAGCAAGCCCAGGGTGCAGCAGGGTTCCCCAGAAGAGCCAGAGAGTAGGCTGACCCACTTGCATCTGGCTGAAAGTCCCAGGGCCCAGAAAGCCCCCAGTCCCAGGCAGACAAGGATGGGTGTCACCTTGTGGAGGAGTTGATGTTTGGGGAACTGCCCTCAGGCAAGGAAGGACGAGCATGGTGTGGGGAGCCTGGGTCCTGCCCCTCTCGTGGGATAGCTCAGAGGCTCGCCCCTCGTCATGGGGCCCCAAGCAGGCCACCCGCTCGAGACCACTCTCTTTCTCATCTTTCCCCTGCCTGCTCCCTTCTGCACCCCTCACCTGCCTTCTGGGAGCACCTCTGGTATATTCTATTTGTCCCAAATCCTTGTCTCAGGCTCTCTGCCTGGAGGCCTCAACCTAAAGCCCAGGGCAGAGGGGCTCGTGTGGGGAGGAGCCAAGCTACCCCTTTGAGTCCCCCTTGCATGGAATGTTTTGGAATTTGAGGGGTGTCCCCATTCCATGGCCTCTCCAGGACTGTGCTAAGCCTGGCTTTGAGTCAGAGTGGATGTCACAGCTAAGCGGCTGGAACACGGGTGCCTCCCCAGACACTGAGGTCATCCCAGCTGCCCTGTCCTCACCTCCTCCCCTGCTGACCTTTCGCCTGCCCCTCCCCAACAGGAGGCAGCCGAGGTCATAGCCGAGAGTGAGCAACCTGTGTCCTCAGGCCGCAGCCGGGGTTGCTGCCGGGAGCCCCGGGCTCTCCTTGCCTGGCCGGCCCCGCTGTGCTGACCCTGGCTGCCGCCTGCGTGGCTGGAGTCTGGGGCCGCGTGGGGCCGCCGGCCTGCCCTGCACTTGTCCCGTCTTGCCCTCGCTGGGCAGTGCCAGTGCTGACCTTGAGTTGCTCTCCTGGCCTCCAGACCTTGGCCTCTTGCTTCCTCTTGCCACGCGGTGCCCAGCTCCGCTGATGAACTTCTCAGGTGGCAGCTGCCCTTCCCTGTGCCCTGACCTGTGAGGGCCTGGGCTGAGCCGGCAGACATGGCCAGAGTGGGCTTCCTAGGCCAACCTGGCAGCCCCGGCTGCCCTGGGCTGGTGCGAGGGCCTTCCTCTTGCATCGCATCCCACAGGACGGTGGCTACTCTGGAGCTGTGCAGGACAGGGGCCACAGTGGCCACTCTGGAGCTGTGCAGGACGGGGGCCACGCTGCCCTTCTGCAGCCCCCTGCCAGGCTGCCCCGGACACCGGCACGCTCATAAAGCCCCCCTCACTCACTTCCAGAAGCCCCTTGTCCCGTGCCTGCTCTCCATCCTGCCCGCATATCAGCTCATGGGAAGTTCTTTTTCCTCCAGCTAGCTTCACGGTGTTGGCTTTAAGATTCCCTTTCGGTCATGGCGTTGAAAGAATGACTCAGTGGTGACGTTGGCAGACCATTTTTTTTCAAAAGGAGGGTCCCTTTTCTTTCAGATTAAAGGACTGTTTTTTCTGGCTGTGCCGTGCAACATGTGGGATCCTAGTTCCCTGACCAGGGATTGAACTCATGTCCTTTGCCTTGGAAGCACCAAGTCTTAACCGGTGGATTGCCAGAGAAGTCCCCTAAAGGACTCTTCTAGATTCAAAAGACAATCATGCCTTTAGCTGACTGTGAGCCTTGAACAAACAAATCCCTTAGCCTTTCTTGATCTTCACCTGTTTCCTTCATAGTAAGTGACCTCATATCCAAAACCGAAATCCTGGCGCTCTCCTCCTTCCTGGGGCCTTTGCAGAGTGAGCCCCTGTATTAAGCGTAGGGAGAAAAAGTCCTTTACTGTTCGCCATGTTTTCACTTTATAAGAATGATAAGCAATACTGTTTTTAAGTGTTCACAGAGTGCTGTGCTCACAGCCTCCCTATGAGGTGGTCCAAGTACTCTCCCCATTTTATAGATGGGGAAAGCGAGGCTCAGAAAGGCTAAGTCACTTGCCCAAGGACACCCAGCAGGACTCAAACCTGGATCTTTCCAAGAGCCAGCGGTGCCCTGAGTGACTCATTCCAGGCTGTCTCAAGGTCCCTTGTGGACTCAGCGTTTGTTTTACTCCTCTGTTTTTCTGTGCGTTTTGTCTCTCCAAATCAAAACCGGTTGTTGTTGTTCTGATTAAGTTGGGGCCAGGTTGGACCTCCCCAGAGCTGGAGAAGATGCCTTTCCAGGATAAATGGAAACTGTTTACACAATAGTTGTCAGATGCTTTAGCAGGAAATAAATCATATGGAATAACACTGGAAAAGCTGAAATTAATCTGTGTGGGCAGCTGGGTTTCACGCCCAAATTAGTTCCAGTCCTTTTAAAAAACATTTTCCCCCTCTCTTTTCATGTTTGTTTGTTTCATTTTTCCCCCCCTTGCATAAATTTTCCAGATCTGGCTTTCAGAGAGGCTATTGATGAGTCAGACCATTCTGCTTGTCTCAGTGCTAATCAGGGCCACCCTGTCCCCAGTTATCTTCATTCCCGCAAAGTCGCCGCAGTGGGGAGGGGGTGGTATCCACATGAGCTGGGGTTCATGGAGGTTGCCCAGCCCTAGGCTCCAGGTTTAGGGGTCATCCCTCGAGGGGCTGCAGGCCATCCCGTCAGCCTGAGTCCTTCAAGCGCCTCCACACTGGGGTCCCAGACCAGACCTCACACCAGAAGTGGCAAAGCCCAGGAATCTGCATTTTGATGCACAGCTGTTTTTGACCCCTGCTGCCTAGAGAATCCTGTGGACAGAGGAGCCTGGTGGCCTGCTGTACATGGGGTTGCGCAGCGTCGGACACGACTGAAGCGACTTAGCATGCATGCATGCTTTGGAGAAGGAAATGGCAACCCACTCTAGTATTCTTGCCTGGAGAATCCCAGGGACAGAGGAGCCTGGTTGGCTGCCGTCTATGGGGTCACACAGAGTCGGACACGACTGAAGCGACTTAGCAGTAGCTCTTGAAGAAAACTTAGACTCCTGTACCACAGTCCTGGGAGCACAGCTGGGAACTGGAGACCTCAGGAAAGTTCTCTGAAAGATTCAGGACCCCACAGTCCCCACCCCAAACCCAGTCCAGTGGGCAGCTCTGCCCACCCAGGGTACAAGCCTCGGAAGGTTTAAGAGCTGAAGAGCTGTGACGAGTGTTCCCCTGCAACTCTCGGTTGCTTCAGTGTTGACAAGAAGCTTCTGCTTGTATCTTCTACTTTTCCCTCAAAACATCAAAAGTATAAGCAGAGTTAGGAGCTCTGTCATCCAGGTGTCACTGAATGCATTTATAACAGGAGAAACAATGGAAAAACCATTTCTCAGGGGTTTCTAGTGTTCCATCCAGTTATACAGCGAGTCCTTTCCTGAGTTTCCACCGTGTACAAGGCATGGACAGACATGAGCAGCCAGACACACCCTACCCACCTGGGCTGGCAGCCAAGAGACAGACCCTGGGATTTATTGTTTAATGGGGTGTGCGAGAGCTTATAATGGGAGGCAGGCAGTGTTTCTGTGAGCTCTGAGGGTTGCGGGGAGCATCCAGACAAAGGCCAAGCACAGGGAAGCACCCCCCGCCTCTTGCGTGAGGAAATGAAGCCTGAGGTCTGGGGAGAAGCCTGAGATGAGGCCTGGTGCACGACGTGGAAGGTTCCGAAACAGCTGCCTGCCTGTCCTCAGAGTGCCCAAGCGAAAGCTGCCTTCTCAGCTGGCCCTTGGCCGCTGAGGGTGGCATTTCTGCCATGTCCCAGCCCCTGTCCCTGCTCCTGTAGGGACATCCTCTTCTCTGCACCCCCAGACCTGCGTCTGCATCCCGAAGGCAGCATTCCCAATGCCAAGGGCATCAGTATAGACTGGGAACTAGGCTGACAGCTTCCAGATGTCTGTGGACCCAGCCTGGCTTCTAGAGGGGCCACTCGGCCTTCTGAGGTTTACAAACAGCAGGACCAGATCCCTGCTGACCCTCATGAGGCAGGGGCCCCTGCCTGGCCGGTGGATCAGGGCAGTCCCCTGGGGTCCTCATGCGGGCCCTCCCAGCATTTCTTCCCCGATCCCAGCATCTACCCCAATCAGATGCCCAAGCATCTGGATTCTGCCCCAAAAGAGGAATGAATGAAGGCAAATTCCACAAGCCCCAGGGAAGGGGCTCATCAGGTTGGTGGAGCTGGTAGGACCCCGGCCATGCCCCTGATGTGAGCATAGCCCCCTGTCACCCCGAGAAGCCCAACCTCCAGGGCCACACCCAGCCCAGACACACTCCCTATCTGATGCCCACTGAGCCAACAGCAGCCACTCTGATCTCGAGGCTCAGCCAAGAAGGTGGGGTGGGGAGGGCCGGCTCCAGAAAACAGGACCCACGGCCTGTCTTTCCAGAAAGATGTTAGCAGTCCTCCCACCGACTCACTGGGTGGGAGATGCTCACGTGAGTGGGACCCCCCACCTCCACCCTGGGAGGCGCCCAGGCACCACAAACCCAACACACAGATGGCTCATCAGTCTTCCTCCCAAAGCTTCTGGGGGCTCTGTGCTCCAGATGCTGATGAACCCCGCTATCCACCCAGGCCTGCACAAGCCAGAGCTACTCCTCCTTTTCCGTTTGTTGGGGGTGGGGCATCCTTCTGAAATCTCAGCACATCCCAAGTTCCCCCACCCCCACCCCTGCGTGCACCCCTCTGCTGCCACCTCTGAGCAGCACATCCAGCTGGTCTCTCCGGAATTCAGCCTTGCCCACTTTGGTAGGTTTTGTTTAATTTATTGAGGTAAAATCACATAAAATTAACGCTTTTAAAGTGATCACTTTAGTGGCCTTTAGCATGTCCACGGTATTATAAACCACCAGCCCTACACAGTTCCAGAATGTTTCCCTCACCCCAGAGGAAACCCGTACCCAGGAAGCTGTTTCTCCCTCTTTCCATTCCCCCCGCTCCTAGCAACCACTCACCTACTTTCTGCCCCTGTGGGCTTCTCTCTTCTGGACATTCCACACAAAGGGAGCCACGCGATATGTGACTTTCGGTGTCTGGCTTCTCTCAGCTGGCGCAAGGCTTTCCAGGCTCATCCGTGTTGTTGCTGTTGTCAACGCTTCATTCTCTTTTATGACCAAATCATACCCCACTGTCAGGACAGACCACCCTTAGTTTATCTGTTCACTGGCTCCACCAGTGAACTGAGCTGTTTCCACCTTTTGCTGTTGGGAATTGTGATGCTGTGAACACGCGTGTATGAGGGTTTGTTTGTGTCTCTGCTTTCAGTTCCTGCGAGTGTGT
The DNA here is from genome assembly GCF_001704415.2 of Capra hircus. NCBI lineage: Eukaryota > Metazoa > Chordata > Mammalia > Artiodactyla > Bovidae > Capra > Capra hircus. The sequence goes on from NC_030825.1 coordinate 12,479,511, forward strand.
GTGGGGGGGCACACGCCTGGTCGTAAGGGGGTTCTGTGTTAACTTTCTGAGGCACCCACATCTGTCCACGCCTTCTTTGAGGGCAGATCCTGCGTGAGCTTCCCACTTGAATGCCCAGCATGGAGCAGAGAATTGTACATGAAGTAGATGCTCAGAATTTATCCCTGAGTCCCCAAGACAGAACCAGGAGGCAAGCAGGACAAAGAGGAGTGTTCTGCGACTGTCCAGAGGATGGAACTGGGTAAGCTCGGGACACCTTGCTGTTCTTTTTATTTTTCCTTTGCTGGGTTGTCGTGACTTGTGGAGTCTTTAGTTGTGGCAGGTGGGATCTAGTTCCCCGACCAGGGGTCGAACCCCCACCCCTTACAGAGGAAGCGCAGATTCTTTGCTGCTGAACCACCAGGGAAGACCCTGCCTTGCTGTTCTTCAGACACACCAGGCACGCTGCTGCCCCGGGCCTTTGTAGCTGCTGCGCCCTCTGCCTGGAATGCCCTCTCCGGCGATCTTCCTTGCCACCTTCCCTGCCTACCCACCCCACCCCCCCGACCACATCCCCCTTTCTTCCTTACTGGTTTCCCAGATGGCTGTTTAAACCATGTGTTTACTTATTTTCTTGTTCACCTCTCTCCCTATACTGTGAACTCCACAAAGGCAGGATTGTTCTGTTCTGTCCATTCGCTGCTGAATCCCAGTGCCCAGGAGAGTCTCTGGAGCATAATGGCACTTAATAAATATTTGGTGGAAGAGAAAACTCAGGAGGAGAGGGAGGTGGAGCAGGGAGGGAAGAAAAATGAGGCATCAAGAAAGAAGGAAAACACAAGGTGAGAGAGGGTGGGTAGCTGGAGGCAGGCAAGGAAAGAACCGCGCCTCTTCCGCCCCATTTAGGTCCCCCGAGTCCCTAATGCCGCGTAGGAGCAGGTCCCCCCGTCGGGTTAGCTCATGCTCTGAGGCTGTTGGTCAGTTCCCTCCAAGAACCAAGTCTTCTTTTCGAAGCCAGTTGACATTTCCACTTAAAAAGACACTGTCCAGCCCCCAAAAGCCCAGTGCATGCTTCCGAGCTGTTGCTAGCTCAGGTGTGGCCTGGGCTTGGCCAGCTCAAGGCTTTTAACATACTGAGCCTTTAAATGACCCCAGTGTGGCCCATTTTTAGCTATCTCTGGCCCACTTGCCATCTACAAGCCATTTCCCGCCCGCAGTGGGCACTTGGCGCTCATTTACCAGAAGCGGAGCAGGGAGGCCTTGCTGTGGGGCAGAAGCTGGGTGGGCCTGGTAGAGTAAGTGTGGCAGATGGCCTTGGCCAGAGGCTGGCACTTCATCTCGATCGAACTTTAATGCCACTTGCCGCAGTCGGAAAGGTATGTGGTTAATTTTACGCCATGAACAGGCCCCCACAGCAACCAGAAAGAAGCTGTACCAGGGCAGCCTCGACTGCCTGCAGCGTGGTGGTGGATGGTCATGACTGACAGCATGAGTCCTCTGCTTGAGGCTCACAGCAGGCCTCGCCGGCCAGGCCTTGTGTCATTGTGCATCTGTAAAGGGGAAACTGAGGCCCGCAGACTCTGGCCGATGCTAGCAGAGCTGGCCACGTAATTTCTTCTCCCTTCGCTTTCCGTATGCAGGGCAGACTTGTTAAGGTGTTTTTCCCTTCTAAGGCACCTGGTGTGTATCACGTGTGAGTCATGCCTATGACACATAAAGCTGGGTCAGGCTGAGGCCCGAACTGGGCATGAAATCGTATGCTCTCAGGCTTCATCCCATCCCGCCCTACTCCTCCACTCCCAGGCCCACGACCCCAGGAGCCTCTCCTTATTGCCTGCCCGCAAAGCCTCCCCTCGGGAGTACAAAGTGGCGACTCTAAGCCGAGACACGTGTGTTTGGGGGTTTCTTCCAGCACCCAGCATAGTGAGCGCATCATTGATTTAGTCATTTTTTCATATAATGATTTATTATTTTACTAAATAGATGTTTACTGAGTACCGATTGCGTGCCAGGCACTATTCTAGGTGGTAGGGATGTCCATGCATGTGTGTTTGCGTGTCCCTGTGTGTTTCTGCGTGTGTCGAGGTGTGTGGGGGCATCTGAGGAGCAGGTGACAGTCACACAGGTGATAGGTGGCGGGACTGCTCCTTCCTTGTGTCCCTTACAGGGGCCTCCAGCTAAGGGAGCAGCTGCCATCTGGGCTGTGAGGCTCGGGTCACACTGGCAGTTAAACGCTCTCACTGGTGCCGTGACATGTCTCCACCTCAGGGGAGCGGAAAGTGTGCCCCTACTGGGTGCCAGGAAGAGAGAGGCCCAGAGGCTGGGCTGCAGTGGGGTGTTGTGTGGGCCTGGGGGTCAGCAGTGACCATGGCGACTCAGATGCTGGCGGTCTAGCTGGGGACACAGTGGGCAAGCCACAGCAGGATTAACAGTCTAATTGCACCCGTGGTAAGTGCTGTCGAGAAGTGCAGGACACCAGGGCGCCAAAGTGCCACGTAACCTCATCAGGGTGTTGGAAGGCTTCCCTCGGTACCTGAGCTGATGCTTATTAAACCTGAGGGACCACCGGGGTTCTCTCGGTGCAGATGAATGGGAGAGTCTCTGAGAAGTGGGCAGTGACTGCAAATCCCATGGATGCAGGAAGTGTCCTCTCGAGGAATGGGGAGAAAGCCATTCATGCTGAAGCACAGGGCAGGGAAAGCAAGGTGAAGCTGGAAAGGTCAGTGGCTAGATCATGCACGGCCATGTCAGTGGGTTTACAAAGCTGGCCTGTGTCCTGAGAACCGCGGGGAGCCTCAGAAGGTTTTCAGAATGGGAGTGGAGGGGCGGTGCTGGACAGCACCCTCTGGTGGCTGTGTGAGGAGTCGCAGCTTCGGTGCTCTGGGCCAGGACCTGTCCTGGGCTTGGTTCTAATCCTCTGCTGTGGACCTGGAGATACAGTCCTTCTGAGACTGCCTGCCTGGTTAATGCTGGTGGACACAGCTCAAAGGGGCCGGCCTCCAAAATGGCATGCCACCAAGGCATGCTGTCCAGGAGACACCAGCCGGACATGCCAGCACTTTGTGGAGCAGACCCAGGCAGCGAAAGGTCTGGCCGGCCTGGGTTTTCTCCAGCAGGGTGCCTGGTCTGGGTCTAACTTCAGACAGGATGAAAGGGAGCCTGATTACCTTCCCACCCCCATCCTGGGGAATCTCGGTCCTCACATGGGTGTGTGCTTGTGAGTGTTTGAACAGACAGACACCCCTCCAGTGAGGGGCAATGGAATGGCAACCTAGATCCCCCTGCATTACCAAAGGCAGATAAGCCTAGCCAGCCAGAAGTGCGGGACCCCGCAGCGGCCGCCTCCACCCTCCCTGGCACGCTTGTGGCCTGTTTCTGCCTGAAACTGCAAATGCTTATCGCAGGCAATGATGAGTCATGGCTTGGGTTCTTCCTCAAGGGATGGCCTGAAGCAGGAGACGTTGATCAGCTGCTTTTCTTCATTTTCAGACAGGATGGGTTAAGCCAGCTGAACTTTGTGGAAAGGGCGGGGAGGTGTTTCTCCTCCTTCACTCCTGGGCGGTGTGACTGTGCTGAAGGTCACTCGAGTCTCCCTCTCAGCCTGGAACCCCACTCCCCTTCTCATCACCAGTGTCTGCTCTTCCAGGAACACCAGATACAGAGCAGCAACCAAGCGTCCACCAGTTTCTGCAGAGGTTTTGCTCCCATGAAAACAGCCTGTTCTTTGCTGGCTATACTGGCTTTACTTCTCTAGGGAAAGAAGATTTTGAAATAGCCAAGTGCCTTTTTTTGAGGTGCCCCCAATGGCACCCCTTCTGTTATCCCAACCAGGCCACAGATGTGGCTTGTTGCTCAGGGCAGAGGAGAGTGACTGCAGAGAACTAAACACAGCTCTGGGCAGAAAAATAACTGTTTTGAGTTGTCTTTTTAATCCTTGGTGAAATAGTGGTCTCGAAAGCCGGGCTTTCAAGCATGAGTAACCGTTCCTGGAATTCCCATTTCTGGGCCGTCTCCCATGAAGAGTCGCACAATGAGGACTCACCTCGGTGTGAATCAGAATCACAGCAGGGGGATGTGTGATGCAGCTGAGCGGGGAGGAGAGCAGGGGGACAGGGTAGGTGGGAGAGGCGGAGCCTGGCCGCAGCCCGACCCCGGGGAGGTGAAGACCCCACTCGGCCTTTCCCTGCCCTTCCTGGTGGGCCCGGAAGTGTGACCCATAGCAGAGAGCCTCACTATGGGACCATGGGGCAATCGAGGTCCAGCCCAGGAAACTGAGACCCTGATGGGCCTTTCAGCAGAGGGTACTGAATGCAGAGAACGGATGATACAGGTGATGGAAGAGCTGAGAAGCCAGAGAGAGCGAGGGGTGAGCTGGAGGGGATTTGAAGGACCCCACAGTGCAGCGCCACCTCCAAAATGGCCCCAAATGATAGACTAGAAATGGTGGAGACTGGGGCCTGAGAAAATAGCCTGCCTTCTCGTGGCTCGTGTATGGCGTGTGAGGGCTTGAGGAATGCCACGTGTCCCAGTGGGGAATGTGGACTAGGTCTGAGGGGGCAGGTTGAGGAGCTCATGAAGGGATGTGGGGTTGCCTCTGGAAGGAGCACAGATGGAGCTGGGGAGTCTTCCTATAGGAAGTTTGTTCCCATGTCCTGTATCCCATGGGACAGCCTCACTTCAGTGCCCCCCGCAGGGCCACCTGGAATGGAGGACCGGCTAAGACATGGTCCCCACCCTCTGGGGGCTTTCTATGTCTGTGGAGTTGACAGACCAGGAAGGGAGGACTGAGCGGAAGTTCACACTACTGTCCATGGGGCAGGAGGGTACCTGGGAGCTTCCACTAAAGGCCCACAGCCGAGGTCAGCTCTGCATTCTCAGCAGGGCTGCCTGCCTCTTTGGAGGGCTCAGACCTCCGGGTCTCACCACCATCACCCTTCCCACCCTCGGAGCAGGGCCAGGCTCTGGGAGCTGCCCATGACCTGCAGGTGGGTTATTCATACGTGTGTGGTCCTGAGTGAATGGCTAGTCGAATTTCTCACCCTCAGGTCTCTTTACCATGGGCTCTGGATAATCCCTGTTGTGTGGGTGGGTGGGTGGGTAGGGCGTGCCCTATGTACTGTAGGAGGTTGACCAGCAGCCCAGCCTCGTTCTACGAGATACCATTAGCATAGCTCTGAGTTGTGACCAGCCGAGATGTTCCAGTTTGCCAAATGTCTCCTGGGGGCAAAACTGTTCCTGGTCAAGAACCACTGGCCTGGAGAGTGGGTCTCACACCTGATTTACACATTTGAATCACCTGGAAAGTACAGAAAATGACTAAACCAAACCCTGCAGGGCCACTCCTAGGTATGGGAATAAGACAGAGGAGGCACGTCCGCAGAAAACTGTGGAACTACGTTCCTGTCAGCTTTCTGATAGCTGAAGGCTGGGAACAGCCGAGGTGTCCATCCATAGGATACTAGACAAACAGGTTAAAGTCCTATAGTAGGAAAAGGAAAGAAAAACCCATCAGCATGCGTGCATTGCACTGATACTAAGTTGTGCAAGGGACACCTCACACAAGAGTGTGTGCTGGACGATCCCTTATATGTGAGTTCAGGAGCAGGGAAAACCAGCCTTTCCTGGTAGAGGCGGGCAGAGAGGTTGCTCCTGGGGAGGGGGCCGGGTAGTGCCCGACCCCTGGGGTGCTGGGAGCGTGCTGTCTTGGTCCGCAGGATGACACGTGCTGGGTGGATGCGGCAGTTCATCGTGCTGTGCGCTGCAGAGTTGTGAAGGTCACGCCTTGTGCATAACGAAAAACAGCAGGGATGTATTCTCGCACGGTTCTGGGAGCCAGAAGCTTGAGCTCAGGTGCTTCAGGACTGCGTGCCCTCTGGAGGCTTCCGGGGAGGGCCCCTGTCTCCCCTAGCTTCTGGCAGCCTTGTGGCCATGCCCGTGTCTCCGCTCCTCCTGTCAGTCTGCCGTCTGCTTGGTGGGTGTCAGAGCCTCCTTGGCCTCGCTTATAAGGATAGACGTGATAGCGTTTGCTTTTCGTTTTCGTTGTTTTTTCAGATGCTTATTTATTTATTTGGCTGTGCCAAGTCTTAGTTGCAGCACTCGGGATCTCTGATCTTTGTTGCCGCATGTGGGGTCTTTAATTTCGGTATGTGAACTCGACCTCCTAATTGTGGCCTGTGGGATCTAGTTCCCTGACTAGTAGTCGAACCTAGCCCCCCACCCCCATCCCCACCCCCTGTACTGGGAGAGTGGAGTCTTAGCCACTGGACCACCAGTGTGCATTCAAACCCACCAGATAACGCAGGATACTTTTCTCATCTCGGGATCCTTAGTTACATCTGCAGGTCTTTACCATAGAAGGTAACACTTATAGGTTCCATGGATCAGGGCCTGATACGATGGGGGATCATTATTCAGCCTGTTAAATAACTAAATTTGAAAGGAAAATTTTAAGTTACCAGTGCGATGACCCCATCCTACACACTTGAATCAGACTCTGCTGTTTCTGTCAGTAAATCACGCAGTCCTGGGCTCGGCGGGTGGAGAGACCGTAATCTGGAGGTTGTGCATCCCGTCTCGGTGAGTTCAGGATGCGCCTTTCTTGCTCATCACTTACCACAGTGCAGAGTTGACTTAAGCAACTTGTTTAACATTGAATGAGTTATCGTGTGAATGAATATAGTTACTACTAAAGTGTGGTGTTGGAGAAGACTCTTGAGAGTCCCTTGGACTGTAAGGAGATCCACGCAGTCCATCCTAAAGAAGATCAGTCCTGGGTGTTCTTTGGAAGGACTGATGCTAAAGCTGAAACTCCAATACTTTGGCCACCTGATGCGAAGAGTTGACTCATTGGAAAAGACTCTGATGCTGGGAGGGATTGGGGGCAGGAGGAAAAGGGGGCGACAGAGGATGAGATGGCTGGATGGCATCACTGACTCCATGGACATGAATTTGAGTGAACTCCAGGAGTTGGTGATGGACAGGGAGGCCTGGCGTGCTGCAGTTCATGGGGTTACAAAGAGTTGGACACAACTGAGTGACTGAACTGAACTGAATTGAAGGTCTGTTTTTCATGCGTAACACTTCTGACACTAAATATGTGGATTTTCCACAACAAGCAATTCTCTCATTCTCTACGGACATCAAGTGGGTGTCCTACAACTTAGTTCAATTCTAACACTTAACTACCAGGAGTCAGAGCAGACCCCACCGGCGAAGGGCTCAGTCCCAGAAGACTGCCTCCACTTCACATGCTAGTCACAAGTGGTAAGTCCCCAGGTGACACCTACTTCTTTCTGGTTTGGCTACAAATCAGTAAGTCCCCTCCTCCATTCAGTAGCCTGCTATGATGGCTCTTAGAACTCAGGGAAATACTTTGCTTATGTTTACTTTTTTTTAGCCGAACCACGTGGCTTCTGGGATCTTAGTTCCCTGGTCTGGGTTGAACCTGAGCCCTCAGCAGTGAAAGCATGGAGTCTTAATGACTGGACTCCCAGGATTCCCTCCTTACAGTTATTATTATTGTAAATATGAATCCTTTACATGCACTGTGAAGGATACTGATGAAAAAGTGTACATCGTGGAAGGTCTGGAATGGGCTCAGACATTCCGTCCCCATGGAGTTTCGGGTCTGATCTTTGTTGATCTTTGTGGCACACCCTCTCGACAGATGGATGTGTTCACCAACCCAGAAGGATTTTCATGGAGGTTCCATTATATAGGCGTGGCTGAGTAAATCATTTGCCACCGATCTTTCCCCAGTCACCTCCCTGGAGGCTGGGGATGGGGCTGCAAGTTCCAGCCCTCTAATCAGATGGTTGGTTCCCCCCACAACCAGCCCCCATGTGAAGCTCTCTGGGGGCACCAAGAATCATCTCATTATTATAAACTCAGGCACGGCTGAGAGGGTTTTGTTAGGAGTAGCCAAGGACACTCCTATCTCTCCATCAGCAGATGACACGGGTTCTAGGAGCTCTTGTCCCAGGAACCAGGACGAAGACCATGCATATATTTCTTATCCTGTCACAGTGTCACAAGAGAAGTGAGTATGGCCACAGTCAACTAGGATGATCTGAAGTCCCGAGGACCCAGCCTCAAACCCAGCCCTGCCACTTATCAACTAAGTGACAGGGCCAAGTCCCCTCTCTCTCCCACCCTGTTTCCTCATCAGGAAATCAGGGACCCCAGAATTGTTGGGGTGGGAATTCATGAGATGACATGTGAACCTGTTGGAAATCCTAAACAAGTGTGCATCTTCCATGCAAAACATCTAATGCTGAGCCCATCGTAAATAGTGACTTCTTGCATGAATCCATTGAAATCAAAAGATGCTGGGTGTTAGGCAAGTGGGATATATGTGCCTGCCTCTGTGTCGGCATAAAATATGCTCCCTGTAAATGTGGAGCTTGTGAAATAGCTGTGTGCTCTTTGAAGGCTGTAAGGAGGGACCCTGGAAGATACAAGCTGGGTGGGGGAACAGATAAGGTCTTTGTGACGATTAGAACTGTAGAAAACCCTCTCCTAAGTCGAGGGTGATGTCCTAACCAGTTCATTATTCCTGCGTAACAGTGTGCTGGGTGTTGTTTAGTTTGACAGGGAAAACAAACAAACCAAAGAAAAGAAAACACCCAAACAACAACAAAAACCTTCTCAGGAGAACTTGGAGTCTGATGGTGCTTCTATAAGATGCCCTGTTTGGTCTGGGATTTTGGGCAGGTCTGGGAGGGGGAAAGGGCCTGGTCCAGTGGAAATTTCCAAGTAGGTTTATTTTGAAGCAAAGGTTTGGCAGCCCTGACTCTGTCTCCTTGGCTAGACAGAGCTTCTTTGAAGAGAGTCAAAAACAGCAGGGGTGGGAAATGGCCCTTGAGTGAGCCGGGTGTAGTGGAATCCTCTTCTTTCAGGAAGAACTGCCAGGACTGGCCCAGGTTTCCCTTGCTCGATGGAGTTCAACTCGGCTCACCTGTGGTCAGCAGAGTGCCGCCCGCCCCCTGCCTGCCCCCACCCCAGCCAAGACGCCCTCGCCCTGGTTCCTGGAACCTGCATATGTGTGACCTGACGTGGCAGAAGGGACTTGGCAGGCGTGATTGAGTGAAGGGCCTTGTCGTGCAGGATGGTCCTGGGTGATCCCAGTGGGCCCCTTGGAATCACAAGTCCTTGAAATCAGAGTCCCTTTCCCAGCTGTGGTCAGAGAAAGAGGAGGCAATGGAGGTGGGTCTGAGATGCAGGGTCGCTGGTTTTGGTGATGGAGATAGCGCCGTGAGCCAAGAAAGAGGGGCTGCTGCTGGATGTTGGGAGGGGCGAGAACAGTTTGTCCCTAGAACCTCAGGGGCCCCACTGACGCCTCGGTTTGGCTCAGGGAGACCCATGTTAAAAGTTTCTGACCCCAGACAGCAGATACTGAGCATGTGCTTTGAAGCGGTCAAGTTTGCAGAAAAGTGTTCCATTAGCAGAGGAGAATTGAAACACCACCTTTCTTTGTGTTTTTGTTTAAAGTTATTGGAGTACGGTTAATTCAGTGTCGTGTTAATTTCTGCTGTTTAGCAAAGTGCTTCCATTATACGTCTGCATGCATTCTCGTGCACGTGCTCTTCCGTTATGCTTTATCACAGGATGCTGAAGTAGTTCCCTGTGCCCTACGGTAGGACCTGCTTATACATTCTCTGTGTACTCGTTTGCATCTGTTAACCCCAAACTCCCACGCCACCCCTCTCCCGCCTCCCCTTCCCCTTGGCAAACACAAGTCTGTCCTCTCTGTCTGTGTGTCTGCTTCTGTTTTGTAGATAAGATCGTTTGTGTCATATTTTCAATTCCGCATATAAGCGATATCGTGTAATGTTTGTCTCTGTCTGGCTTGCTTCACTTACCATGATAGTCTCTGTGTCCATACATGTTACTGCAGTCGCATTATTTCATTGTGAATGTTACTTATGGCTGAGTGATGTTTCCATCATATACACGCACCACACCTTCTTTATCCGTTCGTCTGTTGATGGACACGTAGATTGCTTTCATGTCTTGGCTAATATAAATGGTGAATATAGGGGTACCTGTATCTTTTCCAGTTACAGTTTTCCCCAGACATATGCCCAGGAGTGGGATTGCTGGATAATATGGTGGCTCTGCTTTTAGTTTTTTTTGAGAAACCTCCATGCTATTTTCCATAGTGGCTGCACCAGTTTACATTCTCACCTGCAGTGTAGGAGGGTTCCCTTTTCTCCACACCCTCTCCAGCATTTGCTGTTTGTAGACTTTTTCTAGTTGTACTGGGTCTTTGTTGGTGTGTGCAGGCTTTTCTCTAGCTGCGGCGAACAGGGGCTACTCTTCGCTGCAGCGCCCGGGCGTCTCGAGGCGGTGGCTTCTCTTGTTGCAGGGCACAGGCTCTAGAGCGTGGGTTAGTTGCTCCTCGGCATATGAAATCTTCCTAGCCCAGGGATCAAACCCACGTTCCCAGTTGGCAGACAGATCCTTATCCACTGCGCCACCAGGGGAAGTCCTCTTTATAGACTTTTTAATGATGGCTATTCTGACCGGTGTGAGAAATCACTGTCGTTTGGATCCGCATTCTCTAATAATTAGCAAACATCACCTTTCTTGAGCACCTACTATGTGCCCATTCCTGGGATGGGATCCCTAATTCTTGTGACCACCTATGACGCTGAGCTTGTGATCTTGCTTTACAGATGAGTAAACTGAGCCTCAGCAAGGTAAACTGACATGCTGAGATGGCACAAGAGGGGACGGGAGCCCCTGGATGGCTCTAGCCGCCCAGGGCCTCCTGCCGCTCACACGTAAGATGGGGGGACGTGAGCTTAAAGGACCTGGTGCGCAGTAGGTGTTTAGTCAGAGCTGCTTCTCTCTCTCTCCTTTTCCCAAAGATCAGGTGTCCAGCAGGCCTGGCTGCGAAGTGGGTGACACTTTCTTCCTGATGACACTGTAAAACCATTATAAAATCAAGCCTGGTTCCCAGGGGCGAAAGCCTCCCCTGATAGAACCACCTCAGCGGGTAAAAGGCTCGCATTGGCAGAACTGGGAAGCAGGTCTCACGCTGGCACTGAATGATCTCTCTGTGACCTCAGGCTGGTTACCACCCCTCTCTCGGAAGCGTGTAGTTCCGGTTGACTCAAGTCCCCCCCTGCAGCGTCGGCCTCCAGGGAGCCTGTGAGCAAACTCTGGTCCACACCCAGAGGACCGAGGTCAGGCCAGGTTGGTGGCTGCTGCCACGTCTCTGCATGCATCCTGGGAGGACACAGAGGGGCCCTCACGGCAGAGTCAAGGCCTCCTGCCATCCGAAAGGCCAAGGCGTGGATCCCTCTGCTGTGAATCTGCCCCTTGGTGGGGCCGGTTTCCTGGCCTGGGGCTGAGGCTGAGCTTCTTCCCCAGGAAGGTGCCCAGGTCACAGTCCAGCCCTGGCCCAGCACTGAAGGTCCGTGTCTTAGCCTGGCTTTGCCAGCTGGCAACTGGCTGCCCTCCAGACAGTTACTCCTTGGAATGGAAACATGTGAGGGAAGCTGGGACCGCCAGGGGTCCCCAGCTGTCCCTGGCAGTCCAACCCTTCTCCCCAAGCTGAGAGGGCACCGTCCCTCAGATCCATCTTTCTCACGCTTTGCTGTCAGCATGGGAAGGGCCTTGGGGGTGGAGGTGCCCTGTAATGCTGGCCTGCTCAGCCAGCTTGAATGATGTCCCTTAGAAAGAGCTGTGCCAGTCCTGCCCCTCAGAACCTGTGAATGTGACCTTACATTTGGAAATAGGGTCTTTGCAGATATCTTCAAGTTAAGATGTGTTCTTACTGGATTAGGATGGCCCTAATCTAATGCCTGGTGTCCTTATAAGAAGAGGGGAATTTATTGACTTCTTTATTTTTAAAGCAGTTCGTTTTTATTATTTTCTTCAAATATCTCTACAGAACTTAAGACCAAATATGTCCAGGCTTAACATTCATAATTGTTTACAGGATATAATCACAAATACTTGTATTACAGTCATTGCAAACGTAACATATCCAAAGCAAAACTCATCTTTACAACGCCACTTGAAGCTGGCTCAAACACTTTCTTCCCTATGTTGTTAATGACTCAGAATGTAAGTTTATTCTCATCTTAAGCCAGTGCTTCCCCCCATTATCCAGTCAGGCAGAAGAAGGGAATTTAGACACAGACTGCCTGGGAGAGGCCATGTAAGATGGAGGCAGAGGTGGGAGTGGCTCTTCTACAAGCCACAGAATCCCCCCGGAGCACCAGAGAGCCCTTGGCCCTGTGGACACCTTGATTTGATTTGATATTTTTAAACTTTTTCAAATTAAAAAAATTTATTTATTTGTTGTTTGACTGTGCTGGGTCTTAGTTGCAGCATGTGGGATCTAGTTCCCTGATCAGGAATCAGACCTAGGGCCTCTTCGTTGGATGGGAGCACAGAATCTCTGTCTCTGGACCACCAGGGAAGTCTCTGCCACCTGGACTTTAGACTTGTGGGCTCTGGACTGTACATTTCTGCTGGGTTTTGTTTTGTTCTGTGTCTTTTACTGATTTTACTTCCTTTTGGCTGTGCTGGGCCGTCGCTGCTGGGCAGGCTTTTCTCTGGTTGCAGGGAGGAGGGGCGCCTCTCTAGTTGCAGCGCACGGGCGTCTCACTGCAGGGGCTTCTCTTGTTGTGGAGCGCCGGCTCTGGGGCACTCGGGCTGCAGCAGTTGCGGCGCGTGGTCTCCACAGTTGCAGCTCCAGACTCGAGAGCACAGGCTCAGTAGTTGCGGTGCACAGGCTTAGCTGCTCCGAGGTACGTGGGATCTTCCTGGATCAGGGATCGAACCTGTGTCTCCTGCTTTGGCAATCAGATTCCTTATCACCGAGCCACCAGGGAAGCCCCATTTCTGCTGTTTCAACGTCCTCTAGTTTGTGGTGCTCTGTTACAGCAGCCCCAGGATACTTGCACACCCACTGCCTGCTCATGTCCATTTCCCAGTAGTCGGTGCTTTGAGGAAACGTGAGAAAATCACCAAGTGTGCCTCCAAACTGAACACAATTCAAACAAGAGGACTGACCTTTGCTCATAGCTCATGTCCTTCCTCCATTGCTGGGGGTTAAGTTATCATTTTATGAAGGGATGCTGGTCAGAGATGGCTGTGGAATTGTATCGATCCTATTTAGTTCTCAAAAGATTTTTCTAAATTTCTATGAAATTCAAAAGTCTGGGGACATGGGCTCTGGAGTTAAAAGAGTGCTTCACATACCCTGTGTGTGATTTTGTAGGGACACCTAAGCCCTCAGAGTCTTCCCTGCCATCAAGAGAGTTAGAGCATGGCTATTTCTTGGCCAGTTGCCAAGTCCTTTTAAAACTGGCTCAGCCCTATGCTTGCTCTTCTCACCTGCCCTCTTTGTATCCCTTGAACTGTCTCAAGTGCTGTCTGGATGTTTCTCAGGGAAGGACACCACTAAATAAATAAATAAAAGCAAAGCTCTTACTTACATTAACCCATGAGAAACTTAAAGATCCTCTCCAGGAGCTTTGCTGCCAAGTGAGCTTTCTTGACTTTCCCCATTGAAAATGAGGACCTCATTTTCTCTGAGAGTAAATAGCTTTTCTCCCAGCAGTGAGAAACATGGTGCTGATGTGAACTCAGGCTTAGGTCCTCTAGCTTGATGAAAAAAGAGAAGGGGTCGCATCTCTTTTCCTGTTTCAGAATATTGGTGGTCCAGGGAAGAATCTTGATTGGCCAGCCTTAGTCACATGACTTAAGGCTTGGTCCTGTCCCTGTGGCTAGAGGGCAGGAGTTCTTTGATTGGCCAGGCCTGAATCACATGTATGCTCAGTGGTGGGGCCCTGTGACTGGCAGCTTGCCCAGCCGCACATGACTGATAGGAGAGAAGCACCCTAGAAAGGAAGGTGGACAGTCAGGTCCTAGCTGACTCTTACCACAACCCAGAGGGCCCGAGACAGGGATCAGAGCCATGAGATCCCGGACCACTGGCCAGTGGGTTTTGCACATCCTGGTGGGGAGCTTTCACTGGGAAGAGTGACCAGAGCTGTTCTGGCTGAGGCAGGAAGGGCTGCAGCAGAGGCAGGAAGGCCTCCACCCTTGCCCAGGCTTCTCCACAGAGCCGGGCCTGGAGGTTGTGAGGCCATCCCACCCTCGGAAACGGGAGTAACATCCCACTTTACAGACGGGAAAACGGAGGCTCCGAGGGCTCTACCCCTTGCCTGAGGAATTCGCCACAGTTCATCGCCACGTCTTCTGCTGCCCAGGCCAGGCGGTTGCCTGGAATTTGGGCCAGCCTCCTTTTTGCCCAGATGTTGGACCAGGTCCTTTGAATTCCCGGCAAAAGGGAGAGGTCCACAGACATTTCAGAGCTCAAATTAGGACAGTGGACTGTGGCTCCCTAACCTGCTTTGTGGCGAACCTGAGAAGTGACTCTGTGGTGTGGCCGGCTGGCGAGTGCCTTCAGCCTGGGCAGCAAGACCCTTTTTCATGAGTGTGAACCACCCTCGGCCCCGATGAAACAGAAGTGGACTCCAGTTCTGAGGTTGTGCCCGCAGGATTCGCTGAGCCTAGCTGGTCAGCCCAGCCTGAGACACACAGTCACCAGAAGCCACAAAAGTCCCCACCTAAGGGGCCTCTCCTGCACTGGGCAGCCCCTGTTGTCTGCTGGCAGTGCCCATGGCGGTGCCCCCTCCCAGGAAGGGCCAGCCCGCCCCTCCCTAGGACACCCTGGGTGCACCCCAGCTGCCGGGAAGGCCCCATGGGGCTGGTAGGTGTGGGCAGGGTCCTGCCTCTCCCCCAGAACCACAAGACCACCTGTGAGCCCTGGCAGAGGACACTGAGGCCCCAAGGTCTGCAGCCTCCCGTGTTGACAGGGAGGTGGTGGGTGCGCAGATCGTGGGAGTGGGAGTGGGGCAGGAGCGTCAGGAGGTGACTCTGGCGGGAGGCGTTGAGGCCAGTGCGCACACGGCGGTGGTGAACTTGCCTCTGGAAACACAGAGAGGACTGCCGGTTATGGAGCGGGGCAGGGGCGGCTCTGTACCCAGGTCCGCGCTCCCCCGAAGGGCCAGTCCCTCCCTCCTAGTCCATGTCAGTCTGCCCGAGCGTGCCGGAAACCAGTTGGCTCTTTGCTTTGCACTGATGGCAACTCTGCTGTCCTGGTGTCTCCAGCTAAAACCTGGAGCTCCCCCTTGATGCCTCGTTTTCTCCCATTTCATATCCAAATGCAGAGTTAACTTTTATTCCACCTTCAAAGGGACACCCCAGGCCACCTGCTTCACCACCTGCACTGGCTCTGCCTGGTCCGAGCCGCCATCTCCTCTTGTCTGGATGGCATAGTGGTCTCACTGTACTTGCTCTCCCCCTGAGCCCACCCTTACCCCCACTCTCCCAGCACAGCAGGTTGAGGGATGCTGGGAGATCTTGACATCAGTCGGCTCCTTGGCGCCCCCCTCCCCGAAGCTTCCATCGATGTTTCAGCGAAGAGCACCCCTGCAGATTCATATCCACGTGGACCTGTGAGTGTGACCATATTAGGGTCTTTGCAGACATGATGAAGTTAGAATGAAGTCAGACTGGAGTCAGGTGGCTGAGGTCCTTCGAAGAAAAGGGGAATTTAGGCCCAGTGACATACATGGTCTAGTCATAGTTTTTCCAGCGGTCATGTATAGATGCGTGAGCCGGACTATAAGGAAAGCTGAGCGCCGAAGAACTGATGCTTTTGAACTGTAGTGTTGGAGAAGACTCTTGAGAGTCCCTTGGACTGCAAGGAGATCCCACCAGTCCATCCTAAAGGAAATCAGTCCTGGGTGTTCATTGGAAGGACTGATGCTGAAGCTGAAGCTCTAATACTTTGGCCACCTCATGCGAAGGGCTGACTCATTGGAAAAGATCCTGATGCTGGGAAAGATTGAGGGCAGAAGGAGAAGGGGACAACAGAGGATGAGACGGTTGGATGGCATCGCTGATTCAATGGACGTGAGTTTGAGGAAACTCCAGGAGTTGGTGAAGGACAGGGAAGTCTGGCGTGCTGCAGTCCGTGGGGTCGCCAAGAGTCGGACACGACTGAGTGACTGAACTGACTGGTACACACTGAGTGAAGACTTGTGAAGATGAAGGCAGGGGTGGGAAAGGTGCAGCCACAAGCCCAAGGACGCGCGTGTCCATCCAAAGGCGGAAGAGGCAGGAAGGGTTCCCCCTGAGAGCCTTCCGAGAGCCTGGCCCCGCTGGCACCTTGACTTCAGACCTCTGGCCTCCGAGGTGTGAGCCAGGATACTGCTGCTGTTTGCCATCACCCAGGGTGTAGCCATTTGTTCCAGGAGTCCGCCGCCACCTCTGTCTGTCTCGTGCAAACTGCAGGACCCACCATCAAGCAAAGAGGCTCTGAGAAAGCCCGCGAGGAAGCACGTGCCCATCTCCCGGAACTTATCCGGGCACACAGGCACCCACTCCACCTACCCTTCCACTTCCCACTTCGGGGAGTGTTGGACTAGAAGACCCCCGATGTCCCCTCTAGACTGAGAGCTCTATTGCTTTTGGAATTGAAGCCAAGCCATGAAATACATAGAAATATGTATGCCCGATTAGATGCTCATTTTCAATATAGTTAAAACTCTCTTGCACTTATAGGGACAGCAGAACAAGCCGGGAAGAACAACTCCTCTAGTGAGCCAGCTCCAGCCAGGCGGTCAGGCGCGAGCCCCCGGCCCCGCAGGAGCCCAGGCTGCGGCCGGTCGTGGTGGCAGTGAGAGCAGTGTAGTGTCCAGTAGACTGTTGCCTTGGGCTGTGTTCCTAGAAGTGGACTTGCTGGCTCAAAGGCTTTGCGTTTTTAAGACATGGGATTCATGGTGCCAGACTGCTCGCCCGAAGGTCGTACGGGTTTAAAGCTCCACTAACACAGAGCAGCAATGCCCACTCTCCATCTATGCCAACCCTGGCCATCATCCTATTTGACATCTATAAAATTGCCCTGTGTGTTTTGACCACAAAGATAAATAGAGTTTTTATTGAGTTGTCTGAGTTTCCACTGTGTCGTGCCAAGAGCAGCTTGCCTACCAGCCCACAGCTGCCAACAGGGCACTCTTGCCAGTGGCCGGGCAGTGGTGCCCTGAGGTCAGGCCAAATTTTGGAGGAAACAGCAAACCTCACTCAGATCTGGCCCAAAATATTAAACCCTGAAAAAGAGACGATTCAGTGTCATAGGATCCTTCTCCTGGGGCAGAGCTGGAGAGAGAAAAGAGGTTGAGGATTCGGAGTCAGGAAAACGTGAGGATTTGTCCTGACTCGGCCCCTTTTTAGTGCTGTGACCTTGGGCAACTCACATGACCTCCTTGCGCCTCATCTTTGATGTGGGGTGACGACAGCCCCTCTCTCTTGCTGGGGATTAGATCATTTCCTTGTTGTGAAAGGGACTTTGTGGATGGAACCCTAATAAGAACCGAGGTTCCAGGTGGCCCAGTCCAGAGAACATCATCGAGGGGTGTGGTCCAGCCGCCAAAAAGGATTCGGAAGGAACCTATATTTTCACTTGCATTTCTCTCAAACGTCAGGAGGAATCCACTCCTGAGCCCACAGTTGTGTGGGCTGTGTGTGTGTGTTTAGTTGCTCAGTTGTGTCCGATTCTTTGCGACCCTATGGACTGTAGCCCACCAGCCTCCTCTGTCATGGGGTTTTCCAGGTAAGGTTTTCCTTACCTTCTAGGTAAGGCGTGGGTTGCCATTTCCTTTTGCAGGGGATCCTCTGGATCCAGGAATCAAGCCCATGCCTACTGCATTGGCAGGCAGACTCTTCACCACTGAGCCTCCCGGGGAGCCCACGGCTCCTCAGGATTCTCTCTCCTCCCTGTGTGTTTTGCATCGTGCAGTGACTCCATCCAGATCCCCTCCCCTGCCATCCGCCGCAGCCCTGCTGCCAACCTCAGATCTCAGAGTTGCCGCTCACTCCCGCTTGGCTTTTATCAGGGAAGTGAGCTTCATCTGCAGCTTTGCTTGTCCTCTTCTGTACACGCACACAGTTACTTATTTGGCTGCGTCTGGTCTCAGTTGAGGCAGGCGGGAGCCTTGATGTGCGCATAGGCCCCTCCGGTTGTGACATGTGGGTGTGGTTGCCCCACGGCCTGTGGGATCGTAGTTCCCTGGCCAGGGAACCCGTGTCCTCCGCATTGGATGGTGGATTCTCAACCACTGGACCACCAGGAAGTCCCCAGTTCTGCTTGTTTTCTCATGGTCTTGTCCAGGTCTCGAGTCTCCACAGTAAACAGGGAGCCAGCCTCTGTGGGGCCTGTTTGCTTCTCCCTGTCCCCAAATCTGCTTGCAGTGTGGAGCCCACCTGAGAAAGACACAGCTCTCAGCGGGAAGCGGGGCAGGAGGGAGCCGAATGGGCAAGGACAAAGTACTGTTCACCTGGCGGGGACTCGGCAGAGATGTGGCCGTGTGTGCACCTCACTGCCGCAAGCTCCCCGACCTCCATCACGTCTCCCTGAGCTGAAGCTTCCTAATATCTTCTGCGCTTTCCCCTCAGTGAGTGTGTTCTTTTCTCCCTCCTGCTCTCCCACAACAGAGGTGAGAGAGGGCAGAGTCTACCGGGAACTTTGTGGCTCAACCAGCACGGTGGTCCCAGCCGCCGGGGGCGGGCCAGCCCTTGGCTCTGGGGTGCGGCGGGGAAGGGGCGCTGATAGGCATTGTCTTCCGTGACTGCCTCTTTCCCAGCGTTGTCAAAGGGCCCTGGGGCTGACACACGTGTGCTCACGTGGAACTCCCTCGAGGATCACCTCTCCCTCCCCTGTCGTCCTTACCTCCCTGCTGGGGTCCTGAGAGCACCAGGGTGCTGGAGACACTGCCCACCTTCTGCCCCTCCAGATTTCCCCCGAACCTCCTCCTGGTCCCCAAGATCCAGAGCATGCTCTGCTTTGTGGGTCCCCTTCAGCCCTAAGGAGGGTGGGAGCAAAGTTCGGGGCTGGGGAGAGCTGGAGAGGTGGGTTCACCAGCCCCTCGCCCAGTGAGAAACTGGGTGGCCTCAGGTAAGATGCTGAGCCTCTCCAAGCCTCACCTTCCTCATCTGTCAAGTGGGTGTGATTGCACCTGCCTCCCACCTCCCTGGGCCTGGAGGAACCTGAACCCACTAGGTGTGCTTTAGACCCGACGCTGATGACACTGGTGTCCATTCACTGCTCTGTGCTGGGTGTCCTTCCAATTCCAGGCAATACCCAGAGAAATCATAGCTGATGGGGTAGATATTGACAATCACAGATGGTAGGCGTAAGTACTGTGATGGGAGTACAGGGCCTGTGGGCTCAGAGAGGGGTGACTAGGGAAGGCTTCCTGGAAGAAGTGGTATCTGAGCCAGACCTTAAACAATGTGTGAAAAGCAGTTGTTTCTTTTTTCATTTGTGTGATTAACAAGCATCTATGACACATCTTCAGAGTACAAATGCTACGCCAGGTGTCGGAAAAATAAAGGCTCATGAAGTGTCGGCCTGAGGAGATTTGAGGCCAAGAAAGCAGAGAGGACATCTCAGACTTCCCTTGCCAGGCTGCGGGGCCACGGCGACGCCAGGCTGGGCGTCTGAGTGTTGCCAGGGCTGTCCCTATGTGGGCTCAGGGGCGTGGGCCCTTGCTCTGTTAGGAACCAGAACCAGGCGGTGGGGCAGCGTGCAGCCGAGAATAGGAGATGGAACAACCTCCAGGATATATTAAGTGGAAAGTAGCAACGTGCCAAGCGGATCGGGCTGTCATGCTTCATATGCGTGTGTGTGTCAGTGTGTGAGTACACGATGGGGACATGCAGGCCAGGGACTGCCAAGTCACTCAGCAGCTACCTACCTGAGACCCTGCTCCTGGGAGCAGGTAGCTGCTAACCTGGTGGCCCACGGGTTGTAGAAGCCAGCAGGACAGGAGAAGAGGGGACAGGCCCAGAGCAGACAAGCAAGGCGGGAGTGAATGCCCGCCCTGCCCCACCTCGGGGCTGCCGTGTGACATGGAAGTGGATGCTTGCAGTATGCATACAAGCGTGTGCTGGGGCGGTGCTCAGCCCTGACCCACGTGTGAACCTCAAAGATGCGCCGAGTGAAAGAAGCCAGGCAGAGTGTGTGGTTCCATCCGCAGGAAGCATCCAGAATAGGCAAATCCGTAGACGGAGAGGAGTGGTCGCCAGGGGCTGGGGAAGGGGGTGCGTGATGCTGGGAGTTTGGGGGGATGATGGGAATGCTTTGGAGCCAGGAAGAGGCAGTGGTCACACAACACTGAGAATGTGCCCAAGGCCACTGAATTGTTCATTTGAACGTGGTCAGTTGCTTTGCTTTGCTTTTACTGAAGTATAGTTGATTTACAACATTGTGTTAATTTCTGCTGACCATCAAAGTGATTCAGTTGTAGGAACATACACATTCTTCTCTCGTGTTCTTTTCCATGATGGTTTATCACAGGACATTGAATACAGTTCCCTGTGCTATACAATAGGCTCTTTTCAGCGGTCCAGTCCGTATATAATAGTGTCTCCACTAATCCCCAATTCCCGCTCCACCGCCCCCTCGCCCCAACCCCTTGGCAACCACAGATCTTTTCTCTATGTTTGTGAGTCTGTTTCTGTTTCATAGGTTAATTTATACCCTGTTTTAGATTCCACATACGTTATGTGGCTGTTTGTCTTTGTCTGGCTTGCTTCACTTAGCATGTTAATCTCTAGTTGCATCCGTGTTGCCGCAGATGGCGTTGCTTTGTTCTTTTTCATGACTGCACAATCTTCCACCGTATTTCCTGTGCGACCTCTTCTTTATCCATTCCTCTGTCAGCGGGCATTTGGGTTGTTTCCGTGATTTGTCTGTTGTGAATAGTGCTGCTGTGAACATTGGGTGCCTGTATCTTTTTGAATTATAGTTTTGTCTGGATATATGCCCAGAATCGGATTGCTGGATCATTTGGTAATCCTATTTTTAGTTTTTGAGGAACCTCCATATGTTTTCCACAGTGGCTGTACCAACTTGCATGTCCACGAACAGTGTAGGAGGCTCCCTTACCTCCACACCCTCTAGCTTTTGTTCTGTGTCATCTTTTTAATCGTGGCTGTCCTGACTGACGTGAAGTGTGGTACTTTAGTGTAGATTTGATTTGCATTTCTCTGATAACTAGCAGTGTTGAGCATCTTTTCATGTGTTTTGTGGCCATTTGTATTTCTTCCTTGCAGAAATATCTATTTAGGTCTTTTGCCCATTTTTCAATTGAATTTTTTGTTTCTTTGTTATTGAGTTGTATCAGCTGTTTGTGTATTTTGGTGATTAAGTCCTTGCCAGCCGCATTGTTTGCAAATACTGTCTTCCCTTCCGTAGGTGGTCCTTTCATTTTGTTTATGGTTTTCTCTGCTGTGCCAAAGCTTGTAAGTTTGACTCGGTCCTATTTATTTTTTATTTTATTTCTATTGCCTTGGGAGACTGACCTAGTAAAAACATTTGTACAATTTACAGTAGAGCATATTCTGCCTATGTTCTCTTCTAGGAGTTTTCTGTCCCATCTCATGTTTAAGTCTTTAAGCCACTTGGAGTTATTTTTGTGCATGGTGAGAGGGTGTGTTCCAGCTCCATTGATTTACATGCAGCTGTCCAGCCTTCCCAGCACCACCACTTGCTGAAGAGACTGTCGTTCCTATTGTATATTCTTGCCTCCTTTGTCAAAGATTAATTGACCTTAGGTGTGTGGGTTTATTTATGGGCTCTCTGTTGTGCTCCATTGATCCATATGTCTGTTTTTGTGCCAATACCATGCTATTTTGATGACCGTAGCTTTGTAGGATTGTCTGAAGTCTGGGAGGGTTATGCCTTAAAATGGTCAGTTTTATGTGAATTTTGCCCCCATAAACCCTTTGAAAAGAATTCAAATGCTGTCCTGACGATTATGTGTGTGGGGACAGCTGCCCTGGCACCAGGCACCTGGCCAGGAAGAATGGGGCCCGAGCAGCCGTGAATCTGCATTTCTAGGTGAATCTCCTGATTTGCAGATGTTAGCAACTGACTGTGGTATCTGAGCCACCCGTGGGGGCTGGATCCAGGTCATGGCCACCAGCCTGCAGCCTCTGCCCCATGGCATCACTCTGAGTGCAGAGCGCCTTACTGGCTGCCCACAGGCCTCAGGCTCTGCTGGGAAATGAGGGCATATGGAAAAGTACTCCGCGGGGAGAGAGTCCTAGACAAACACGAAGTCACTGGTGGTTTTCAAAGACACGAGCTGCAGCCTCTTAAAATTCCACATGGATAAAATGCTTTCTGGGGAGATTGCAAATGTTTGCCCTGGTGGGACTTTGTTATAAATGGACTTGGTTTTGTTTAGTTGGTTATGTTTTTATTTGGTTAAAAAAAAAAAAATCTTGCAAGATCTTAACTGAGGACTCCATGTTAGTCCAAATAAACCAAGAAAGGGCAAGCAAGATGGACGAAGAATCTGACTGCCCCCTGCACACCAGGTCTGGCTTGAGGTCCTGCGTGGCTGCAGAGCCCTCCAGTGGATGGCCCGTCAGCATCAGCCCGTTTCTGCAGTGCCTGCTGTGTGCCAGCCCTGCTGGCCAGCCCTCTGTGGCGCCTCCTTTCTAACCCTCCCAAAGGCTGCACGAGGCAGGAAGTGGTGTTGCATCGTTGTAAAGATGAGGAAACAGGCCAGAAAGGCGGAGGCACTGGCCCCAGGTCACACAGTTGGGAGGCGGCAGGGATGGACAGTGTGGTGTATCTGCCTCTTTCAACCATGTCTCACAGCCACGCAGGCTGAAGCCAGGTCTGCCCACAAAGTAACCCTCACGGAGGCTGCTTGGTCACTGAGCTTTCTGGGACACGGAACCCCATGTGTGCCAGCCAGCCTGCGAAGCCACCCAGTGAGCAACTCTCCTCTGGTACCCAGATGCAGACTATCACCCAGGCCGAGGCCAGAGAAAGGCCATGTGCAGACCCCTCCCAGCCACTTAACCCCCCAACCCCTGCACCACGCTGGGCCAGCTTCCCACAGCAGAGGCCAACCCTGCTCCCACCGAGGCCCTAACAACCCACCCAACAAGGAAATGTCTCTGAAGTCCTTATTTTCAGAGCTTCGCTCCTGGACTTTGGGGAAGGTGGTTGGCCTGTGTCTAAGAAATCTGCTTCAGGGGAACCTCCACTCCACCCGGCAGATGACCTCGGTGTCTGCGCACGTGTTAACTCCTCAGCCTCTCCCGAGCCCAGCAGGCTGACATGTGACTTTCACTGGCTCTTCCATCCCGAGTTCTCCGATTTGAACCAGCTCCAGTTCAGAGTTGAGCACCACACCTTTCCCTGCCCCAGCCCTTCCCCGAATCCTCACTCTCCATCACACTGACACTAATGCTCCCTCTCCCTGCTGCTGTTTTGTAGCATGAATCACAGTATATAATTACACATTCAGTTTCTTGTGTTTGTGTTTACTGAGGGCAGAGGCCTTGCCGGCACATAGTAGGTATTCAGTAAATATTTGTGGACTGGCAAGCTGGATGCGACAATGGTGCGGGAATTTTTCTGTGGCCTCAGCAGCGTGCAGTGTGGGTGCATTTGCTGTCCAATGGCGCCCTCTGGTGGACGCGATGCAGCCGCCAGGCTGAGGACTGACCCTCCTTTGCTTTCAGCATTGTCCCCAGCCCTGTGCTACCTGGGATCAGTGAAGGTTTAATTTATTGTTTTCGGTTCCTTGTTATTCAGGAAGTTATTACTATTACTGTTTTCAAACTCAGTGCTTTCCCTGTATGTGTTTGGCTGTGCCAGATCTGAGCCGTGGCACGTGGAAATCTTCAGTTGTGGATGCGGCATGCGGGGTCTGGTTTCCTGACCAGGGATCGAACCTGAGCCACTGCATTGGGAGCGCGGAGTCTTAGCCACTGGAAAGTCCCTGAACTCAGTATTTCAAAAAGTAAAAGCAGAGACAGATCTAGGTCAGAAGAAAGCGCGTTTATTCTAAACGTCCGTGTGGACTCCTCTCCCCGCCCGTGAGAACCTTGGTGAGAGTCTGCTGGGCTATAAAATGGGTGCACTGTTACCAGCCTGGGAGGTCACAGGGAACATGTGATCTGGTCACAGAGGAGGACACTTTGGAAACTGGAAATGTAAAAATCACATCTTGGCGGTCATCACCATTATTTATCTATGTACTTGGGGCTTTTCTTGGAACTCAAGTTCTCCCAGCCTGGGGATGGTACTGGTGTGTTGGAGGACTGGTTGCTGCCTGTAAGTCTGAGTTTCCTGGTGGACCTGTGGCTGGATGGCGTGTGGAGCTTGGCCGTGCCATGCCTGGCCTGTCAGGGAGAGGCCTTCAGGGTTGCTGCGCCTGTGTTGCGAGCGAGTCAGAGCTTCTGCACCCGGAGGGCCACGTCCCCTTCAGAGTGGGCCCAGCAGCACCTGGTGATCCGATGGTGCCTCCAGGCCTTCAGACAGACCTGCCGCTGGCCTCCGAGCAGGGTGACCCCCTTTGGGCTGGCCAGGGTGGGGGAAGTAGCAGAGCTGTTCCAAGACGGCAGACCTGCAAGGGCCACCCGCCCTGCGCGGCCTCACCAGACCCAACGGCAGCCAGGCGCTGACTCTGAAGGAGCCTTCTCATCTCCTTTCCTGACTTGTTCCACACGACGTCCTCAAGGGCGACAGAACGAGATGCAACAGAAGAAGCAAAATTAAACCCCAGACGCTTCATTTGATTTGAACATTGCTTCTTTAGCAATTTGAGGTCTCAAGTTGCCCCCACAAATTCCACAAAACAAAGTATGTGCCGCTGACACTTGCCTCTGCGTCCCCCAGAACAGTGATGACTGGCCACGCTTCCCCAAACACACCGTGGTGTCCATCTCAGCTGGTGCCTTCTAGGGGGTGCTGTTTCTTCGCGACTCAGTCTCAGTAGGTTTCTGATCCTGGGAATCGACCTCTCTCTTCTAGTTATCCAGCTTGCTGGCCATAGTTGCTCACCGTGGTCTCTTGTGATCTTCCTCTGGCATCAGTTATAATGCATAGTCTTTCATTTCTAGTTTTATCAAGTCTGCACAGAGCTATAACTAATGTGGAGATTGGAGTCAGTGATCAAAAACCTCCCAACAAGTCCAGGAATAGATGGCTTCACTGGTGAATCCCAGCAAGCACTCAAGGGACTTTTAAAACTGTTTTTATTTCCAAGCACACTAAAAGATTAAGGACGCGTTAGGGCAAAGCTAAGTGAGATGAGGTGCATCAGCTGAGAGTAAAATGAAAAATGTGGAAATGGCGACCTGTGTGAGCGCGACCCTGGTGCTAAGTCACACGTCTCAGGCGCTGAAGGGGCTCTGGACACTGGCCTGGGTGTGGTGTCCATGAGCCGAGGCAAAGCTGAGCACGGAATCACGCCCACAACCCACCAAGAACCGGCCACTGGACAGACTGCTGGACAACGTCAGTTGGTGACTTTATTTCTTACAAAAGTTACATTGAAAGAAGAGGTTGAAAAGTCAAGTATACTTGATTTGCACATATTTGCCAAGTCTCACAGGATTCAACCACTTCGATAATTTTATTGATAACCAGGATATACATATTAAAAGCCTCACATTGAAGCTCAGTACACACATCCAACCCCAATGACAGATGTGCAAATGAGTGTGCAGAACAATCTCGGGAACTCCTGCCTCCTGTTTGTCCTCGGCTGTGACTCAGCCCCCCCACCCCTTTTCTGCAGTGACCGAGCCACCTCACCTCTGCCCTCCACCCCGTTCCCCTCGGCTACGTCTGTTGTCAGGGTAGGCCCTCTGTGGTTCTGTGCCAGCCCTGATCAGGATAGAGGATGGGTTAATTCAAACAAAAGCAAAATGGCTTATGGGTGAGCAGAAAGGCGAGGAGACCAGGCGGGAGATGCCCACTCTTCTCAGCATGGAAGGGGGCTCGGGACCCCAGACTGTGTCAGAGATGGTGGAATCCCATAAAACATGGACAGACCAGGCAAGTTTAAGGCGAATCCCCAGGGTTGGGGAGCTGTTTGCTTTCTGGCATAATTTTAAGCTCTGCACCAAGGGTCCTATTTTATCACTTGTGACGTGGGTAGAGAAACAAACAAAATGATACCCCAAAAAGGTACGAATTTAAAAAATCAAACTAGTTGTTGCCATCCTGAATTCTGTCTGCAGGCCAGGTCCACAGGGCTCCTGCCTCCAGGTCCCCTCCCCTTCTCAGGGCTTCGTCCGCCTCCTGCAGGGTCAGCTGCGCAAGCCCGGGGCCACAGAGGGGCCAGCATACGCCGCTGATCTGGCCGGAACCACACAGTGCGGTTCCAAAGCCCTGTCACGCACTCCAGATTGCTAAAATAAACTGAAAACAGGAGGGAGGGCAACAGAGGACCACACAGGAACGACTGCTCTTTGGATCTCGATACTCTCCAGTGTGCAATACATTCACCTAAGCCCCACGGGAGGGGGCCCGGCACAGCTCGCCCCTCTTCCCTGAAACATTGGTTTCTAAAAAATAGCTTGTTTGCAGCACACCCCCATGATACGTTGCCTGAACAACACGGCCCACTTTAAAACACACGTGCACGCACACACACTGACACGCGAGGACTTGCTCATGGGGTCAGGGCCCACCAGCCCCAGGCCAGGAGCGAGCGTATGGCCCTGCTGCTCCCGTAGCCCCCACGGGCTCCTGCGTCCAGACCCCTCCTGGACCGAGGGGGCCCGAAGAGTCCCAGGGCCACTGACCGTGGCGTTTCTGTCCACTGGACTGGCTTTTCTTCATGACTGAGGAAAGCAGCTCGGCACATAGGATTCTAACAACCCGTGTAACAAACGCTGAGCGTGTTAACAGACTCCTGACTGTGCAGGGAGAGAGTGACATCTGGCTCCTCCATGCGGCCACATCCCTCCATTACTGGACAGTGACATCACTCGTGGGGAACCTGCCGTCTGTGACCGTGAACGTGTGAAGTCCCGCTCGCTGCAGGCCGCTGGGCCACTCGCCCTCGGGGTCACAGGGGAGCTGTTGATACCCTTTCCAACCCCAGATAAATTAAGTCCATGGACAAGTTCTGGAGTGACGAGAAGGCCTCACACTGAGAACTCCGGGGCCCCTTTCCTGGGTCTCGTCTGTAGGCGCCTGAACCGGAAGCCAACGAAGGGGTTCATCCAGAGCAGCGAGGGGGGGCCTCCAAAGACGGACTTCATCCCTTCCCACCGCAGCCGCCGCTCCCAGGTAGGCTTCTCGCTCTTCAGCCTCTCGATCTCCTGGGAGGAAGAAAAGCAAGTGGGCGGCAGCACCAGGAAAACCCTGGGCAGGTATGAGCAGGAAGGGCAGGTGAGCGGGGGAGGCACCACCCGAACCACACGCCCTGGTCCCAGTCTTGCGGGCCCCTGTGCACATGGCCGGGCTGCAGCCGCTGGCCAGACCATGTCAGACATAGCTGGGCAGCGGCCTCCAGGCGGGTGCAAAGCTCAGGTAGCCCCAGGGCCGCGAGGGGGGCCAGGCCTCCGGGCCAGGTGCCGATTTTCTTTCCAGGTCTTACAAACGTGTCAAAGTGCCTGCTCGAGGCCTTCAACTGAAAGGCAGGAAGGCGATCCAGTCCCTGCGATTCACTCAGCTGCCGAGGGCAGGGTCTCCGAGAAACGGGGTGTTTGCTGGCTCCACCTGCCTGGCTCTGTTGACTTTCAAATCAAAGGGACCTTTGAGCCCCGAGCTGTGCCCGGGGAGAGGGACACAGGCAGTGATGCTGTCACGGTGCACCGGGGCTACCCCGCCCACGTCCTGGGGAACACCAGGCCCTTGCGTCCTCTGCCCACCCACTCCGGTGCACTGAGGCCAAACACACCCAGCGGAGGAGGGGCATACCGTCTCGTCATTGCATATGGAGTGGATCTGGGTGCCGAACATCACCGCGGTGAAAGTGAAAAACAGCAGACCCTCAAGGCACAGGAAGATTAACAGGATGACAGTGACAGGAGGGGAGAAGTCACTGCACTCTGCGAACGAGAGGGGGCTGGCTGTGACGGCACGGCGGAGCACCCCCCACGTCCCGAGCCTCAGGCGTGGGTCCAGCTTGCGGAAGGGCCCCTCTGCGCCACTGTCCACAGAGACGCGAGCTCGTTTCATCCACAGGCACACCTGCTGTCCACCCGGGGCAGAGGGTGGCCCTACCAGGCCAACATTCACACCACCACGGCCTGGTCGGCAGATCTGAAATACCCTGTATCTCCGCAGGTTTCTGTTGAGACTGTATTCATGTACTGAACTGTGTATTAAAACACAACTAAAGCCAGAAAAGATGGGAATTGCCTGTGCCTACACTTGTGAACAGGACGCACACACGAGTCCATGCTGCACGGCTCGTCCTGCCTCATCTGATGGCCCTGAATGATGCCTGTCCAGTGGCTAGAGCACATGCCAGGCCTGTGGGGACAACACGAATTCTGGCCCAGTCTCAAAGGTCTGCAGGATACGAATGGTACTCAGCAGAAACGGTTAGCTGACAGGAAGACCCAAGCGTGTGCGTGTGCATGTGTGTCTTCATCGTACTAGCTAAACGGCAGTGTGAGAACTTTCCCATATTCTCCTCTTAAAATTCTCCATTAATTCCTAAAACAACTGTGAGGACTTCCTCTGAAACTGGAGGCCCCTTCCTCCCTCTCCCCCTACTGCGGCACGAGCAAGAGAAGCCGCCCCCCAGGCCTACCTGTCCACTGTCCTCGGACGCAGGCGATGAACTGCAGCCCGCAGAGGACCAGCGCGTGCACGGATGCCAGAGCGATGTACATCTGCAGGGAGACACCGGTCAGCACGGCGCCAGGACCCGGGGGCATGGACTCGCGAGCCCACTGCTCTGTCCCAGGCTCAGTGAGGGTGTGGGAGGTGGGCAGTAGCAGTGAGGGGGAGCAGGTGACATGCCTCCCCGGGGCCACTCCAGACCAAGGACAGTAATCTCGCAGACTAATACACTGCGGGGAAGCACATTTTAGTGACAACGGTGGGTCAAGGTATCCAGGAGAAAGTTCAATCACAGCGAACACTTGGAGCAACAGGCAACACACGCTCATCTGCTGGGTGCCTCTCCACCAGCGACAACACAGCTGTAATCTGAACCCCAGAGAAGGGACTGCAGGTCTGATGTCAGAATAACCACTCACTCCAGGTAAGACAGTATATCAAGAATTAAGACTCAACACAAGTCACTACATGAGTAGTCTCTTTACTCACAGTGAAGAGCACAAAAAATCTCTGATTCTTTTCTCCGACACAGTTGTTCACCCACGGACAGTGATGGTCCATTTTCCGAATACATCTTTTGCAAATGCTGAAAAGGAGAAGTTAGATTTTCACTATTCTGTGCTCTGAGGAAACACCACCCACTGAAAACAGCTCTGCTAAGAGGCCACCCACGGGATCCTGCCCGAAGGGAAGGTGGGTGCTCCGGATGTCCTTTCAAAGTGGTCCCGTCGGGGTGTTGCTCAGGCTGCCCTAAGGATGGGGGTCCCTCCAGTGGTGGGTATTGGGGTTCCCCGCCGTTAGCAGTGGGCGCTCAGCCCCCCGCTGCCCTGGGGCCCGTACCCCCGAGGGCAGAGCCGCCGTGCCTGCAGTGGTGGGTATTTGGGTTCCCCGCCGTCAGCGGTGGGCGCTCAGCCCCGCCCCGCCCTGGGGCCCGTACCCCCCAGGGCAGAGCCGCCGTGCCTGCAGTGGTGGGTATTGGGGTCCCCCCCAGGGCAGAGCCGCCGTGCCTGCAGTGGTGGGTATTGGGGTTCCCCGCCCCCCAGGGCAGAGCCGCCGTGCCTGCAGTGGTGGGTATTGGGGCCCCCCCAGGGCAGAGCCGCCGTGCCTGCAGTGGTGGGTATTGGGGTCCCCCCCAGGGCAGAGCCGCTGTGCCTGCAGTGGTGGGTATTGGGGTCCCCCCAGGGCAGAGCCGCTGTGCCTGCAGTGGTGGGTATTGGGGTCCCCCCCCCCAGGGCAGAGCTGCCGTGCCTGCAGTGGTGGGCGCGCTCAGGCTTGACGCAGCAGCACTTGGGGCACTTGTAGATGACCTCTCCGGGCTTCAGCTGCAGGCTCTCCATGTACTCTTTAGTAGCGTTTCCTTTGGGGACCGCCCCCTACGGTTTAGTAACAATGTATTTTAGCTGAGAGGAACGAACTTTTAAGAAAAAAAAAAAAACCAGTAAATTTAGGAATTAGTCTTAGGTGTTATTCATAAAGCTGTTGTTGCCACATATATCACTGTGAAAAATGGCTATCACTCACATAACATAGGACCAGAAGTTTTGTTCTCATGAAAAAGAAAACAAGCTATAAAAAGAACTCAAATAGTACATTATCCTTCATAATCTGGCGAGTCACCTGGATTTTTCCAACTTCATGCAGGACACTTCATGCAGAGGCTGGCTGTGTTTGCTCAGCCACTCCCCCTCCACCCTGGGCAGCCAGTTCTGCCCACACTCCTGGGCAGGGTGTCCCTGATAAGCACACCCACAGGTTTCCTATCAGCTGCACAGGGGGTGGCTGAACAAAACAGTCTGAAAAAAAGACTTTATCTCGTGTTTTAAAGTTGCATAATGCTTCCCTGCAGACCTATCACAGACTAGCCTGGGGAGTGTGGCCCTGGGCCCCTGACGCCCTGTGTCGGGCCCCTGACGCCCTGTGTCGGGCCCCTGACGCCCTGTGTCCGGCCCCAGGGGTGGGAGTGGCAGCGGGGCTCTCACAGGGCGTCCACGCGAGCCCCCAGCACGGCGAGCTGCAGAGGGCCAGGGAGCCCTGTGTGCTGGGTAGCCATGGGCCACAGGCTGCAGGGCGGAGGGTTTGCTGTCTGGGCAGTGGACACAGGCAGTGAAAATCATGTCTGGGAGATCATTCTGGACGCCATGGCTGTGTGGACTGGGAATAAACCTGGGTCTTGTTTCTGTGCCCCATGGGGGCTTGTCCTTCACACAGAAATACGTGTTTCTAGAGAAGGAGCCCTACTAGGGAGGGGAGACCAAGCGTGTGAGGACAGGAAGGGTGGGGGAGACGGCAGGGCACCGCTGTCAGCAGGAGTAAAGACAGTCAGAGCCCGCTGCCGGGGACGCAGGGGCCGAGCCCAGCTCTGCGTGGCAGGGCCGACGCCACGTCTGCAAAGCCCAGCACGTTCATGTGAAGACCGAGGACCACTGGGCTCCAAGGCACCCAAGAGCCGGGCAGGCCGCCCTATCACCAGAAGGAAGTGATGGGGGCAGGGTCCCAGGTCCCGTAAGACGAAAGGGACCAGGTTTAGGAGCGCCGCACCTTAGTTCTCACGGACACGCACTCGCTGCTCCACAGTAAGCGCGCGACCCCCACCCCCCCCCACCCACTTAAGAGCGCTCATTAGGGGACCCGTGGTGACCAGATGGCGAGGAAATAAATGCATTTTCTGGTCCTTTTTGCGGCTCAGAGCCCTGGGCAGCTGCCTTGGTCCCCCTCAGGGCTGCCCGATGACTCCCCCAGGTCCCTGCAATTGGTGACCTACACTTGGTTCTGTTGCTGGAGACATGCTCTCCCAGGCCAAGCGTGAAGCAGAAGGGCCAGCTGGGTCTCCTAGGCCCGGGTCTTGCCAAGACACACAGCAGGAGCGCCTGCTTCCTCCACACCAGTTGGGCCCCTCTTCACCCCACCAAAGAAACCTCCTGGATACCTGAGGCATGTTCCTCAAGCTCACGTTCGCATTCCAGCCATCTGCAGGGTGCGTTTTTTCGTCGGTGTCTTCCCAGAACCGTGGTCCCCAGCCCCACATCCTATCCCAGCGCAGCCTGGGCAGTCCTCCTGACAGCTTCCCTGCAGCCTCTCCTGGCGCCCGGCCTCTAATCTGCACTCCCTAAATACACTCCAATAGCACTTCCATCCGGATGCTGTGTGTGCTCCAAGGACGCTGTGGACCAGGCCGCCAGCCTGTGCCCGAGAACTCAAACCCCAAGGCCACGGGAGTGCGAGGCCCTCCAGCCACAGCCACTGGTGTCTCCCCAGCCTGGACCCGACAGGAAAGCCCACCGAGGGCAGGCACTCACGGGGTCGGTGAGCATGGTCCGCAGGTGAGACGACAGGGCGAGCACCGCCAGGCAGTTGAAGACCACCCCATTGACCACGGAGTACCAGAAGTCCTTGGAGGGCAGCAGCATGACGAACGTGACCACGAAGTCCGCATACACAACCAGCAGCCAGGTCAGCACGGCGCAGATCATGCCGCAGCCGTCGCGGATGAACCACACCCTGTCGGCCGCGTCGGCCTCGGCGGGAGAGGAGGCCGCGGAGTCGTAGCTGTCATCCCCGGTCAGCAGAGGGTGGTGCTCGACGTCCCGCAGCCGGTGTCCTGAGGACGGCATGCTTTCCCTGCGGGAAGGTGCGAGGGGCACACGGTCACGGCAGCTGCCCAGCCACGCCTCAGCGGGACGACACAGGGTGAGGGCCAGACGCACACGGCGGGGCCCAGGCTCCGAGCCCAAGGGTGAGGCCTGGGCACCCCGCTGTCCACGCAGCACCCAGAGCCCAGGCAGGTCAGCAGCAGAGAGGCTGGCGGACAGGCGACTCCTGCTGCTCGTGCCCACTCTGGCCCCCGATGCAGAGCTCAGGGTTCTCGCCCGATGGTTCTCCATCTCGCTCAGCGTGTGCGCTCCCTTCCCCCGAGTTCTAACTCTTTGACGATGGGTGAGCATGTTTTTCAGCCAGGTTCCCATTTTAATCTCCATCTTTCCCTTTATGCTGTTCCTAGAATGCCCTTCCTCTCTCATTCTTTCAACGGTTTCCCTCACTCACTGGGCTGTTCTTTTGACAACCCTCCCACATTAACTGGGAAATTATCTGAGAGGTGAGAACACGTAGGGCCAGAAACTAAAGACAAACTTGCACTTTTCCTCGTAAACATTCTGCTGCTGCTTTACCCCATAACCCCCTCTCATCTCATTTACAACCAGATGCAACAGTGTGAAGCTGGCCCCTCTCTCAGATCTGGTGGCCTGGTGATCGCCACACAGCTTCCTAGTGGGTCCTACAAGCCCACCAAGGCTGAGAAAGCCCTCTGGCCAGACTCCCTCTGCTGCATGGCTGCTCCTCAGGCAGGACGCAGGCCATGAGATGTGGCACCTGGGTGCTGGGCAGGGCGCAGGGCCGTGCGTCCAGAGATGGAGGAGCCTTTCGTCAGAGTCCGGTTGTCTGGTCCAGAGAGGGGCACAGATGGCAGCTCTGACTGTGAGGAAGAGCGTGCACACACCAACCCGGGGGAGCTGGAGGGGTGGGCTGGGATCGTCCCAGAGGCACATTAGGGTCCTGCTGTGTGCCTTAGAGCCAGACTTGGCAAACCCACCCATCAGATAGTCTGATAGCCCACAGTTACTTCAAGATTTTCAAGAAAGCAGTCCACAAACGTGGGGAGGCTGGGCCACACACACTGGGCTCTCTGTGATCAAGACAGGCGCCTTCTGCTGAGTCACAGCACCTACGCCGCATCAGTGCAGCAGGAAAGGAGGGGAGGAAATGAAGAAACTGCTCGCTCACACTCACTCAGCTACAGACACTGGGAATGTGAGAGCAAAGGGCGCAGCAACTGGCGATGCGACCCCAGGGCGAGGGCGCAGCCTCACTCCACACCGTCTCCCACGGAATGCTCTGTGTTCAGGTTGCCTGAGAGAGCCCCGAAGGCACTGTGTGCTGGCCGACAGTCAAGCAGATGTCACATCATTGGTTCTCTATTTCCATGGCTAGTTTAACGGGCTTTTGTCTACCCCGTGAACCTGTTTCTCCTCGTGTTAAATCAAGCCTCGCTTCCCAGAACACCAGGAGCAACACTGCACATCTCCACTGTTTCAAGGACAGCCATCCAAGCAAAACCTTTCCAGTCATGTAGCTAGGAGGCCTACCCTCATCTTGTAACTCCTGCTAATAATTGGGATCTTGCTCCAGGACACACTCTCCTCTTAGAGTAGGTGGTCAGCAAATCATTGACAGAGGTGACCATTAACCATCAACAGGGTACAAGTTAGTGTGAG
This sequence comes from Capra hircus, assembly GCF_001704415.2. NCBI lineage: Eukaryota > Metazoa > Chordata > Mammalia > Artiodactyla > Bovidae > Capra > Capra hircus. The sequence goes on from NC_030825.1 coordinate 12,513,405, forward strand.
CAATTAGAGAGGAAACAGTGATTATATACCTGAGGAGACACTTACCTCACAAATTATTACTAGACATTACTTGAACATTTTGTGCCTTTTCTTCAGGATCTTAAGGTGCATACTATCCTATGTGACAGGATCTGAAAGATAATAAAATCTAATTAGAAAAGTTGCTTGTTCTGGCATTCAGAACTATCTTTAACTATGAAATCATGACTCCTGTAGGTTTTCATTACTAGTAAATTGACAGAATCCTGAAAATTATAAACTTGTCCATTTTACCCCCTGTTACTTTAGCCCCGGTTTTAAATTAAACCTGTAAGCCAAAATCCCTTGAGAAAGAGCCTTGGGGATAATCCAGACCAAATCTAGTCAACCTGCATTTCAACAGGTAACCGTTTTACCAGCCACAGCCAAGCAATTGCAGCAAAGACGAATGAGAGGGGAGAGGTGCACCAGGGCCCCCGGGGAAGGGGTCTGGGGAAGGGGCACAGTGCGCGAGCGGGCAGGTGGGCGAAGGGACACTGCCTTCCTGGAAGCGCTCATCTGGCCCCCAAAGAAAAGCCGACCGACAGCACAAGGTGGGGGCATTCCCCCAGAGGGATCAGGCTGCTGCCAGGCTTCCCCAGGAGCAGGGCTGCCAGAGGACAGCTGACCACCGACACGGCCCCTGCCACGTGCCTGGCAGATCTCAGGCTTAAATGTGAGCGAACAGCCGACAGTCAGTTATTTTGGAGAAAGCCCCAACCAGGTCTCTTGAGAGACAGAGCCCCAGAAAGAAACCAGAGGGAAACAAGAGTTGAGAGCAGGTATAATGCACAGGGAAGAAAACCGAAGAGATAAGAGGCTGCATTTGTGAGACAAAGAGGTACATTCTGAGAACTTCCTACTTACTTAAAAATAAAAACATGAGAGAATTTTAAAATCTTAAAAACAGGATTGGAAGAGAGAGTGGGAAGCCTCCCAGAAAGGAGAACTAAACAAAAAAGAGCCAAGGAAAAACAATTAGGAGTTTGAGATTAAGATACATGCTGTTGCTGCTGCTGCTGCGAAGTCGCTTCAGTCATGTCCGACTCTTTGCAACCCCATGGACTGCAGCCTACCAGGCTCCTCCATCCACGGGATTTTCCAGCCAAGAGTACTGGAGTGGGGTGCCACTGCCTTCTCTGATATATATGCCGCCATACAGAAACTAAATAAGCAACAAGGACCTGCTGTATAGCACAGGGAACCGCATTTGATACCTTCTGAGACTAATAATGGCAAAGAATATGGAAAAGAATACACAGACGTGCGCGCACATATGTATAATAACTGAGTCACTTTGCTGGAGACTGACACAGAATTGTAAATCAACTAAAAACAAACTGGGGGAAAAAAAAAAGACCATAGGAGAGAAAAGGAATCAGAGGACAAACTTCCAAACAACGGGATGCCTGGCAAAGGCAGCCCCCAACGAGATGTCCTTCCCTGGCAGAGCTCCACTGCCGCACCAGCCCTGGCGCCTCAGGGCCGGTCCGCTCCGTTTGCATCCAGTGTCCTACCAACAAAACCCTGCTCTGCTGGGCAAACCCTCGGCTGGTGTCTGTTGTCTGAAACCCAGACCCCTGACTTAAGACGCCCAGAGGGCTGGCGAGGAGGACGGTGAGGTGACAGGGCATTGGTGGGACTGAGGAGCAGGCAGGCTGAGCTCCCCTGGCGGTCCCCACGGGACGGGCTCTGGGCCCCCAGGAACCGGGGGCTGCTCGCCGCTTCCTGGCCACGTACGCCCCCTTCCACCGCGCTGGCTCTGATGTCAGGCTCCCCTGCTTGCCCTCCACGCTGAGCTGGACAACCTCCTGCCCACGGCCAGCGGTGGCGCGCACACCAAGGTTCTCTGGCGTACCTGTGACTCTCAGTCCTTTCAGAACTCTTTTAGTTACAAATGCGGCCGTGAACAAGCTGCTTAAACTAAAGTAGGTGACTTTCTCTTTGATAACTGCATCTATTTTATAATTCTATGTGTGTATTTTTCACTGCGCTGGGCCTTCAGCACTGGGCAGGTTTTGCTCTGGTTGCGGAGAGCAGGGGGTACCCTCTAGTTGGGGGCGCGGGGTTCTCATTGCCGCGGCCTCTCCAGTTGCGGGACACAGGCTCTACAGCATGGGGGCCTCAGCAGTTGTGGCTCCCCAGCTCCAGAGCTCAGGCTCAGGAGTGGTGCTGCTCGGGCTTAGCTGCTCCACGGCATGAGGGATCGTCCCAGATCAGGGATCGAACCCGTGTCTCCTGCACCGACAGGCGGATTCTTTACCCACTGAGTCACCAGGGAAGCCCAGAGGTGACTTTTAAAATATGGCATTTACACATAGTAACTTTACTTAAATATCTATGCAGGAGCCAGCAACGTTAAATGCTAAATAACATGCTGAACCAGTAATGCCTAATTATGCTTAGTAATATTTTCCACTTTTCATTCACATTCATTCTGAGTATCTTCAAATAGGCTTATGTTAACACTGTTTTAAAAGAAAACTGACTCTGTAAAACACAGGTCAACGCATCCCAGGGCTCGGGCTTAAGCAGAATCTCTACAATGAGGCCAAATCCCCAGTTACTTTCATAAATTTTAAAAAGTAACCAACACAGCAACCACTTTGGAAAGTGGTCTGGCACTTTCTCCGAGTTAAACCAACACCCATCCTGTGATTCGGAAATTCCACTTCTAGGTATTTACCTCAAGGTGAATGGGACCTGGGCTTCCCAGGTGGTTCAGTGGTAAAGAATCCGCCTGCCAATGCAGGAGATGCGGGTTTGATTCCTGGGTCAGGACAATCCCCTGGAAAAGAAAATGGCAGCCCACTCCAGTATTCTTGCCTGGGAAATCCCAGACAAAGAGGAGCCTGGTGGGCCACAGTCCATGGGTTTGCAGAGTCGGACATGACTGAGTGAGCACACACGCACGAGTATGAACACAAAACATGTACAGAACTGTCCACAGCTGCTCCGTTCATCACACCCACCAAACCAGAAAACCCAAATATCCCTCACCAGGGGATGAACAAACAAACCACGGTCACTCATACAAATCATACTGAAAAATGGGGGGAGGTTAGATGCATGCAGCAATGTGGCTAAGTGAAAGAGACCAGACACAGAAGAATGCATTCAGTAGGAGTCAGTCTCCATGGCCGTCTGACCAAGCCAAGCCAATGTACTTTGAAAGGGCTCAGAATGGGGCTGGACCACAAGTGGGAAGGAAGGAGACACCAAGGCAGCTTTCTGATTCGATGCAAAGTCCCCTACGTGGACAGGGCAGCAGGCTACACAGACACACGCACTGTCAGGACAAAACAAACGGTCAAGGGACAGTTACGGGGCGTCCCTGGTGGTCCAGTGGCTAGGATGCCACTCCTAAGACTGGGGGCCTGGGTTCAGTCCCTGGTCAGGGAACCAGATCCCGCATGCAGCAGTGAAGACTCAGCACAGCCGAATACATATTTTAAAATAGAAAATTATACACTTAAAACTGTCCCATTTCATTTCACATGAATTATTCCTCAACTAAAAAATGAAGAGACAAAATGCCCAGCATTGGTGCGTGTGCAGGTGTGAAGGGTGTGGTAACAGCCGCGTTCTAGGTGCTCTCCCTGCAGACACGACCTTCTGAGCCAGGCCCTGTCTCACTTTACCCTTAATGCTATCTGTGGGCAGGTGTCTTATTAATCTCTTCCCCTGATGTTTTCTCCTCATGCCTATAGACAGAAAATGCATCTCATAAACAAACTGAAAACAAGTAAACAAAAGGCCTCAGTGTTCTTTGGCGATCAGTTGCTACTGCGGTAACAGGAATGTCCACCCCAGAGTCTGGTGTTCATGTTTACGCTAACACCCTGCTTTTACACTCAGCATTCTTCTACTCTTCAGACACCCACTGCTGACCTATAAAAACGAGTAGTAAGCAAATCTCTGCCTCAGGCACAGAGGCGGCATGAGAAGCAGACACGGTGCCCTGAGATCTGCTGCATTCAGACGTGGGGGCGGGCTCCCGAGCTCCGGACCCCACGCGAGGCCCGCAGGATGCTCACCACAGGCAGGTCCCCCGCCCACGAGGGCTCACACACCCGAGATGGGAACCAGCCTGCTAAGTGGTGTTCCGATGTTTCCCCCCAGCGACAGGCAGAGGGTGATGACGGAGAGAGCTGACAACAGCTCATCCTGTCCAGAGAACAGAAAGGTGTCCGCTAGGAAGGCAACGGTGCGAGAGACACCGAGGCAGGAAAGGGAACCACGGGCTGCAGCACCACCCCCCACCCCCAGCGTAAGGGAGGCAGGGACGGAGGCTGGGGCCACCCGTGAAGCACCCAAAGGCCACACTAGGGCGGCTGGAACTCCACACTTCGTTCTGCTGCAAAGGGAGACACTGGGGCTTGGTAAACAGATGTTTGAGAGCCATCTCTGACCAAGCATGACTGGATGGAAGGAGGAAGGCAAGCAACCAGGAGGGACTGCCAGGACGGAGCAGATGGGGGCAGGCGCGCGACAGCTGGAGCAGGCAGCACACACAGGCCTGGAGGGTGGGCTCGGGAGCCAGGTGGGCCTGGGGCTGGGTCAGCAGGGGCACCTGTGTGTGTGATTTACCCTCTTTAATGATCCGCCCGGGTACATTTTCCATTATTTGGTCTAAAATTTATTCTCTGGATTTCCTGTTATTTTCTCAACTTACTATGATGTAAGAGAAATAACTATGACCAAAAAATAAGCTTCCAGGGAGAATTTTAAGAACTCCAAGGAGGTGCTGTCACTGGGGATAACAGGAAGATGTCACACGTGGCCCTGCAAACAGGCTGCTCTGAGGCAGGGGAGGCTTAGGAGAAGGGCAGGATGCCTGCAGCCCTGTGTAAGTGAACCAGCACAGGCCTGGGGGAGGTGGGGAGATGAGACAGGCTGCGCACTGCAGCTGGTGAGGAGGGGAGCGTGCAGATCACCCAGCCCGCTGCATTCACCGCAACTGCAACCATGCTCTTAAGTGTTCTTCCCGTCCATTTGCAATCATCAAAGATTTAGTTCGGGCTTTCAAACAAGACCAATAATATATGCCATATGAACCGCTATTTTCTTCTCAAATTACTGAAGCTGAAGAACGGAATATTAACCTTTGAGGGAAAAAAAACAACGGACCAAAGCCAAGTCTCAGTGCTATGCAGCCACATCTGCCATTCTGTGAACAGTAAACTTAACCTCTCTCGGAAGGTCTCTCATAAAAAGAGGACAAACAGAGAAACACAGAACGAGCCAAGGCTCTCGGTGGAGGTGGGGGCGACTCTGGCTTCCTCCCCTTCCCCGCCAGCCACTCCCAGACTCCTGCTGGCCCTTCCCCTCCGCAGACACCTCAGTGTTGGGGTGCTCAGGCGGGGCGTGGGCTTCCCTCGGTGGCTGTGTGCTCTCCAAATGATCTCCAAGAGCTCAGCTCCGTGAAGTTAGAGAAGATGCATGTGGGAAACCCGCAAACGAAGAACGTGCTGCTGAGTGTCCAACAAGACCACAGTCCAGGTCAAAGCAGAAACCCCTCCACCCACCAGACTGTTGGGATCCCACCTTGTCATCTTGATAAACAGCACCTGCACCACCATCTAGTTGCCAGCATCAAAAATCAGGACACACCCTTCACTTCACTTTTCTCCCCCAGCTCCCCACCCTTCACCCATGAGCAGGTCCTGTGGGCTTGACTTTCAAAACTTGCCTAGATGTGAGCCACCCTGCACCAGCCTGCCTAGCCCGATCAAGGCTCAGGAGCCCTCACCTGGGCTGCGTCAACCAGCACTGTTATATACTCATGGCCTCTGCGCAACCCCCAACCTACTCCCCGGCCCCAACCCAATCCCCAGTCAGCATCTGGAGCCAGTTTAAACAGAGAGAAGTCAGACCCTGCCACTCCTGGTCTATCAAAACCAGCCAGCGGCTGCCTCTACAGTTAGAACAAAACCCCCAGGCCTCCCGTGTGGCTGCACAGCCTTACCGCCCGGGGCCTGCGGACCTCACCTCTCACCTCCCTCCCACCCCAGCTGTCTTGTTCCGCTGTCATCACCTCAATGGAATGTTCTACTTATACCCCCGGCACACCCTGAACTCTGCAAATACCTGTTGAGTGAGATGAGAAAGCAAAAATGAAGCCCACAGGACCACGAATAGGGAAAAGGGTCAAAAGGGGGAGCCTGGGGTGGGGTCAGATGGTGGTGGTGGGGTAATGTGGACAGCTTAGGAAGGGGAGGGCAGAGGGAGAGACCCCCAGTAGCAGGGTTTATTCTGGGTGTGTCACCAGGAGTGCACAGGCTGCATGAAGCAGCCTCGAAGGCGCATGGACAACATACCAAAGCTCCACCTTTATCCCACAGCCACAGCCTGTCAGTCAAATGGGGGTCTGTTTAAGAAAAAAAAAACACTTCGGAGTTTTGACTCCAGAGCCCATGTTCTTCCATTAAACACACGGCCTCCGAGAGCACTTGGTTTTAGAAAATGCATTCTGTAACAGAGTGAGTTTTGGAAATACAGAACGCTAAGAATTAAAAGCATTTCAACCAAGATAACGCTGTAAAAGCCTGTCTCAAGAGAAGCTGGAAGTCTCTCTATCCTGACTGTTCCTGCTAATTACCGGGGCTGCACATGCCCTGTGCCGTCTCCCAGAACGACCTAAACCGGCGGCTAACAGAGCCGGCCTCTCCTCCCATTAACTGATAATGCTCCCCGCACACCCAGGGTTTACCATGCACCTTCCCCTCGAGACCCAAGTCCTCCTCCCCGTCACTCCTCCTAGGAGCTGCTAACGCTTCTGTTACCACTCCGCCCTTTCCCTGCCCACCTTCCCACAACCCAAGCTTAGGCTCCCTCACCTTTGGCAGTCCCTCTGCAGAATCCTAACCGATAGAGGGGCCAAACCTTGGGGCCACGGCATTCAGGGCTCCACTGAATCTGGCTCCCGGGCCTCTCCGGGCTCTTCGCCCAGACTTCCTGCTGTTTCCCTGCTGTGTCCGTGGACCCCCCACCCCCCGCCCCGTGCTTCTGCTCCTGCTGTCGCCTCCGTGTAGAAGACTCCCACTCTGCCCAGCAAGGTCATTCATTCACCAAACATTTACCAAGCACCCAAGACACACACAGCACCGCAGGATAACAAAGTTGTTTTCAAAACTGTGAGGTGCTGTACCAATATAAGGCATTATCTTGGCCCCATGAGGAGTCTGGATTTTACCAGACAATAAAATTCTACTGGCGTGTTTTCAAGAATGGAATCAAGCAGGAATGGAGGCAAGAACATGTCTGTAGATAGAGGCAAAGAAGTGGGTGAAAGAGAAAAAAAAAATCAGAGGCAAGTGACTGATGAAATGCCATCCCAGAACAGGCAGAGCAAAGTACAGACACGTGAAACTGTTCCCTCTCGACTTTGTAGGTGACCAACTCTGCAGGTGGCTCAACTCTTCTTGGGTGCTACAGCTGAAGGGTCACACACAAGTTGTTAACGTGACACTGGCTTTGGGGACAAAAGGGAGCAAGAGTAAGTGTTTGGGAATCTATATTTCATGCTCTGCTCCAGTGTTTTTTCTTTTTTTTTACAAAACAAGTATGTATTAATTTTATAATTAAACCATTACTTAAGGGAATTCCCTGGCAGTTCAGTGGTTAGGACTGTGCTTTTCACAGCTTAGAGCATGGGTTCAATTCCTGATTCAGGGAACTAAGTTCTCACAAGCCTCAGGTGTAGCCAAAAAATTAAATAAAGTATTACTTTAAAGAAACATACCCCCCAAAAGACCCTGATGCTAGGAAAGATTGAAGGCGGGAGAAGGGGACGACAGAGGATGAGATGTTTGGATAGCATCACAGACGCAATGGATATGAGTTTGAGTAGGCTCCAGGAGTTGGTGATGGACAGGGAAGCCCGATGTGCTGCAGTCCATGGGGCTGCAAAGAGTCGGACACGACTGAGCGACTGAACTGACTGACCCCCAAAAAGCTGCTTCAAGAGAACTATCCTTAGGGCTGTTCAGCATGGTCTGGAGCAGGGAACGTCTGGAATCATCAGGAAAACGACTACTCATTTCATCCCAAGCATTAACTTCATATGTGAACTTACTGTTCGGTCCAGTTCCTCAAATTAACAAAGATGATATTACTGTGTCACCAAAGGGTCCAAACCTGCAGGGAACAGTTTCAGTAAAAGTGGAAAGGTACGTCCAGATGTTTGACTGGCTCAAGCCAGTTCTTATAGAGAGTTCTTTTCAGTACTTTCTCTCTCACTGAGGTCATCCTAGTCATGCCAGTATTTCCCAATTTACTCACTGTAATCGAGGTAGGCTCTGAGTCACTGGTTAAAAAAAAAAAAAACTTCTGTATACATGTCTACTCACTTGACTTTGAGGTGAGAGGTGTGCAGAGAGTTCCAGCTGTTGTTCTATGAATTCTTTAGGAAATTACCTTCATTTAGTCTCATTCTCCTCCACCTCACAACTCAAAAATCAACCTACCAGCCTCACTCCGGAAAGTACACAATCCAAATAGTGTCCATCATTCTGACCCTTCCATTTTTACCAGAATGTTCAAAAGATGTAATTTAACATGTGTGTTCCATCACATTTTTCAAATATCCCCAGAGATGTTCTCTGTAATCAAGTATCCCAACTTACTAACAAGCAAATTTAACAAGGTGACTTTTAAAAGTTGCCTTCAGTGTTGTAAAAGTTGTAAGACAGTATCAAAAAACTAGGTCTGATTTTGAAAAAATTAAAGTTGTAAAAGTATCAGAAGATTCAGTTCACTGTCTTTGAAGTGAATAGTCTAAGAAGGAGTATGTGTTGGCCGAGATTCCTAGACCCTCGAGCAAGGGGCCCGAGGCTGGCGGGTGAGATCGGTGGACCGGGTTCTAGCTCTCTAGACCGAGATTTGAGTCAGCAGCAGTAAAATAGACAAGTCTATGTGCATTAGGCACGAACGCTAAGCAGACCAAACGTTAAACACCGTAGCATTGATTGGACTGCACTTTACAGGGCCTAGTCAGCAAAAGCAGCTACAGAGCAGCTATATGGACATTTCTTACACTCACAAAACCGGTTACCCACAAGCCAACAAAGTGTCTCCATCCAACAGCAAAGAGAGACTTAGTTCCAGCAGCAATGACTCCTCAGGAGAGATGATTCTGGCTGCAGCAAGATTCAAACATTGCCCTGAAGGCTGACCTGACTGTCCCAGGTGGCCTGGTAGGTAACCCCCGAAAAGATCCTGGGCAGAGTAAGAGAAGAGGAGGGAGCTGGGCAAAGAACAAAAAAGAAAAGCTAAAAACGTATAAAGGAGTGAAGAACAGGCGCATTTGAGAAGCCATAGGCGATGTTTAAGCAAGCCCATTGTAATTCTTGCCCATAAACTACTCTTAACAGCTTACAAAGGGTTTATAGCTATTGTGTCTTCCGGCCCTAACAACAACCCCCTTATTAGCTATCAAAAGGAGGGAACTGTGGCTGGGAGAGCTGAGTGTCACGCCCAAGGTCAGGCAACAACCTGGGGCTGCGATTCAGGTCCTACCCCGAGAGGTGCACCAAGGAGTGACAAGGAGACACCTGGCAGAGGAAGGAGTCAAGCGCCGGCACAGAGGTGCCCCCGAGAGGCACTCGGCAAGGTCGCAGGTGCGGCGCGCCCGGGTGGAGCAGGACGGAGCGAGGGGCCCGAGACTGGCGGACGGGGGTGCCCGGAGCGGCTGGGAGAGCCGGGTGCCAGCAGCCCGCCCGACCCGGCCCGCCGCGCTCACCCGAGGCCCGGGCGGGGTCGCCCGGCGCTGCGGCTCCTCCCGATCGGCGGCGGCGACGGCGGCGTCGGCGACTGCAGCGGCCGAGGCAGGGACGCATCATGCGGCCGCGCTCATGGCCGGGCCACGGCGGGCCCCGCGGCTCGGCCCGGTCCCGCCGGGCCGGTCGGAGGGGGTCGGCCGCCCAGGGGCACAAGAGACCCGGAGGCAGGCCGGGGAAGCGCGGAGGCTCGGCTCCCGGAAGTGAACCGCGCGGGGTCGGCGACGCCGCGCTTGCGCAGATCCGGCCGCGCCGCGGCGGCGGGGGCGGGGTTTCTGCGACTCTGGGGCCGCGGGTCCTAAAAACTGGCTGTTCCAGGGAAAGATAGCCCTTCTTAGTCTCAAGTTCCGCTTTCTAAAATAAAGCGATCCGTGCAAGCTGAGGTCTGGGGAAGAAAAAGGAGGGGGGCTACGGGCTGCCGCAGGCTTTCGGACCCGCGTGTCCAGGGGCCCGCGGCGGCGCGGGTGAAGCCAGCGAGAGGTGCCAGCTGTGCGTGCGGCGCGCGGGGATGAGAAATCCGGTCACGGGTTAGTGGAGAAGCGCCAGGGGGAAGCCTGGGCCGGAAAGCGAGTTGGGGGAAGGGGAAGCGCCGCTGTTTGCGTGATTCCCGATTAACAGCCTCTGGGGGTGCGTGGGGACCTCAGCGTCCCAGCGACCCCTTACAGATGGCTGAGTCCTAAGTTTGTCGAAGGTAGAAACGTGGTTAGCTTGCTTTGTGTGTGTGGTGGTTGGCGGGGGTGGGTGGGCAGGGCCCGGGTATTTCCTATACTAGGAACAGTTTCCTCAGGGCTGGGAAGCAGGCGCTCAGTTAGTGTTTGTTGTTAAATTCTTTAAGTGCCCACTAACTTGAAAGATGGATAAAAACTAATTGAGGGTGCCAAAGCCTTTGACTGTGTGGGTCACAATAAACTGTGGAAAATTCTGAGAGAGATGGGAATACCAGACCACCTGACCGGCCTCTTGAGAAATCTGTATGCAGGTCAGGAAGCAACAGTTAGAACTGAACATGGAATAACAGACTGGTTTCAAATAGGAAAAGGAGTACGTCAAGGCTGTATATTGTCACCCTGCTTCTTTAACTTCTATGCAGAGTACATCATGAGAAACGCTGGACTGGAAGAAACACAAGCTGAAATCAAGATTGCCGGGAGAAATATTAATAACCTCAGATATGCAGATGACACCACCCTTATGGCAGAAAGTGAAGAGGAACTAAAAAGCCTCTTGATGAAAGTGAAAGAAGAGAGCGAAAAAGTTGGCTTAAAGCTCAACATTCAGAAAACGAAGATCATGGCATCTGGTCCCATCACTTCGTGGGAAATAGATGGGGAAACAGTGCCAGACTTTATTTTTTGGGCTCCAAAATCACTGCGGATGGTGATTGCAGCCATGAAATTAAAAGACGCTTACTCCTTGGAAGAAAAGTTATGACCAACCTAGATAGTTTATTCAAAAGCAGAGACATTATTTTGCCGACTAAGGTCCGTCTAGTCAAGGCTATGGTTTTTCCTGTGGTCATGTATGGATGTGAGAGTTGGACTGTGAAGAAAGCTGAGCACCAGAAGAATTGATGCGTTTGAACTGTGGTGTTGGAGAAGACTCCTGAGAGTCCCTTGGACTGCAAGGAGATCCAACCAATCTATTCTGAAGGAGATCAGCCCTGGGATTTCTTTGGAAGGAATGATGCTAAAGCTGAAGCTCCAGTACTTTGGCCACTTCATGCGAAGAGTTGACTCATTGGAAAAGACTCTGATGCTGGGAGGGATTGGGGGCAGGAGGAGAAGGGGACGACCGAGGATGAGATGGCTGGATGGCATCACTGACTTGATGGACGTGAGTCTGAGTGAACTCCGGGAGATGGTGATGGACAGGGAGGCCTGGTGTGCTGCAATTCATGGGGTCGCAAAGAGTCGCACACGACTGAGCAACTGAAATGAACTGAGCTGAATTGAGGGTGAAGGATAGAAAGAAATCTCATTGTCTGCAAGCCATCTTCTCACAGTTTATCATTCTTGATCCCAGATACGCTTATATAGCTAAGCTTTTGGAAGTAAAAGGTGCATTACTCATTGAATTCCAACTTTTAAAGCTTTAAGATTTTTGTTACTGTGCCTGTGCATTTAATATGGTGCTATATATTCCTTGTGGCTCAGCTGGTAAGAATCCATCTGCAATGCAGGAGACCTGGGTTCGATCCCTGGGTTGGGAAGATCCCCTGGAGAAGGGAAAGCCTACCCACTCCAGTATTCTGGCCTGGAGAATTCCATGGACTGTATAGTCCATGGGGTTGCAAAGAGTCGGACACGACTAAGCAACTTTCACTTTCATACATTCAGTCAATCCTCATTGAGTCTCCTGTGCCTATTCACTCAGTTGTATCCGACTCTGTGACCCTTTGGACTGTCAGCCCTCTGTCAATGGGGGTTTTCAGGCAAGGATACTGGAGTGGGTTGCCCTTTCCTCCTCCAGGGGATCTTTCTGACCCAGGGATTGAACCAGAGTCTTTTGTGTGTCTTGTATTGCAGGCAGATTCTTTACCGATGAGCTATCAGGGAAGCCCTGCTAATCTCCTGGCTTATTTATTTCCACAAGGAATAAAGGAGAGGTAGGCTTCCAATCTGTGCACAATTCTTTTTGTATAGGCTGAAAGAAAGGATGATTGTCTTTGGATAACGTCGAGACTGCAAGTGGCTGCTATGCTTAAGATACACTTGCTATGAACAACGTTAAATGATATCTTATTTTATATTAAAGTATGGTTGATTTACAATATAGTTTCAGGTATACAGCCCAGTGATTGAGTTATACATATATGTGTATATGTTCTTTTTCAGACTCTTTCCCCTTATAGATTATTACAAAATATTGAGTATAGTTCCTTGTCCTATACAGTATGTCCTTGTTGGTTATTTGTTTTATATATAGCAGTGTGTATATGTTAATCCCAACCTCCTAATTTATCCTTCCCCACAAAAGTATCTTTTAAAAAAAGTTTAAAAAAAAGTTAATAAACACAACAAAACACATCTGAGAAATTTTAAAAGTTAAATCATGACTCTCATACCAAAATGTCAAAGATTTATGTCTCATACACATGTCAAAGAGTTAACTCACTAATTTATGAGGGACAAAGTAGGTAAGATGAATGATACAAGTGGTTCAACAATGAATCCAAAAAGACAAGTACATGTAGGCAGTCAGGAATGCTGCCAGTGGTTAAGACGCTGCACTCACAATGTAGGGGTCACGAGTTCGGTCCCTGGTTGGGGAACTAAATCCCACATCGCGCAGTGTGGCCAAAAAATTAAGAAACGAATTTCCTTAATTGAACCAAATCAAAAAGAAATGCAAAAAAGCAAAATGGCTGTCTGGGGAGGCCTTACAAATAGCTCTGAAAAGAAGAGAAGCGAAAAGCAAAGGAGAAAAGGAAAGATATAAGCATCTGAATGCAGAGTTCCAAAGAATAGCAAGAAGAGATAAGAAAGCCTTCTTCAGCGATCAATGCAAAGAAATAGAGGAAAACAACAGAATGGGAAAGACTAGAGATCTCTTCAAGAAAATGAGAGATACTAAGGGAACATTTCATGCAAAGATGGGCTCGATAAAGGACAGAAATGGTCTGGACCTAACAGAAGCAGAAGATAAGCAGAAGAGGTGGCAAGAATACACAGAAGAACTGTACAAAAAAGATCTTCACGACCCAGATAATGGTGATGATGTGATCACTAATCTAGAGCCAGACATCTTGGAAGGTGAAATCAAGTGGGCCTTAGAAAGCATCACTACGAACAAAGCTGGTGGAGGTGATGGAATTCCAGTTGAGCTATTTCAAATCCTGAAAGATGAGGCTGTGAAAGTGCTGCACTCAATATGCCAGCAAGTTTGGAACCAACTCAGCAGTGGCCACAGGACTGGAAAAGGTCAGTTTTCATTCCAATCCCAAAGAAAGGCAATGCCAAAGAATGCTCAAACTACTGCACAATTGCACTCATCTCACATGCTAGTAAAGTAATGCTCAAAATTCTCCAAGCCAGGCTTCAGCAATACACGAACCGTGAGCTCCCTGATGTTCAAGCTGGTTTTCGAAAAGGCAGAGGAATCAGAGATCAAATTGCCAACATCCGCTGGATCATGGAAAAAGCAAGAGAGTTCCAGAAAAACATCTGTTTCTGCTTTATTGACTATGCCAAAGCCTTTGACTGTGTGGATCACAATAAACTGGAAAATTCTGAAAGAGATGGGAATACCAGACCACCTAACCTGCCTCTTGAGAAATCTGTATGCAGGTCAGGAAGCAACAGTTAGAATTGGACATGGAACAACAGACTGGTTCCAAATAGGAAAAGGAGTACGTCAAGGCTGTATATTGTCACCCTGCTTCTTTAACTTCTATGCAGAGTACATCAGAAATGCTGGACTGGAAGAAACACAAGCTGGAATCAAGATTGCCGGGAGAAATATTAATAACCTCAGATATGCAGATGACACCACCCTTATGGCAGAAAGTGAAGAGGAGCTAAAAAGCCTCTTGATGAAAGTGAAAGAGGAGAGCGAAAAAGTTGGCTTAAAGCTCAACATTCAAAAACGATCATGGCATCTGGTCCCATCACTTCATGGGAAATAGATGGGGAAACAGCAGAAACAGTGTCAGACTTTATTTTTGGGGGCTCCAAAATCACTGCAGATGGTGACTGCAGCCATGAAATTAAAAGACGCTTATGCCTTGGAAGAAAAGTTATGACCAACCTAGATAGTATATTCAAAAGCAGAGACATTACTTTGCCGACTAAGGTCCGTCTAGTCAAGGCTATGGTTTTTCCTGTGGTCATGTATGGATGTGAGAGTTGGACTGTGAAGAAAGCTGAGCACCGAAGAATTGATGCGTTTGAACTGTGGTGTTGGAGAAGACTCCTGAGAGTCCCTTGGACTGCAAGGAGATCCAACCAATCTATTCTGAAGGAGATCAGCCCTGGGATTTCTTTGGAAGGAATGATGCTAAAGCTGAAGCTCCAGTACTTTGGCCACTTCATGCGAAGAGTTGACTCATTGGAAAAGACTCTGATGCTGGGAGGGATTGAGGGCAGGAGGAGAAGGGGCCGACCGAGGATGAGATGGCTGGATGGCATCACTGACTTGATGGACGTGAGTCTGAGTGAACTCCGGGAGATGGTGATGGACAGGCAGGCCTGGTGTGCTGCGATTCATGGGGTCGCGAATAGTCGGACACAACTGAGCGACTGAACTGAACTGAACTGACAGTAGGGAAGTCAGTTGAACTTCTGCCAGACAAGCTTCATTTAAATGTCAGATATCAGTGGGCAGGAATTGTTACCAAGCAGGTCAACTGGACTTGCATGGAGACCTCTTGTCTTTTTCCTGAAACTGGTGCTGAGAGTGGAATCACACAAGCTATATTCAATGGCCAAAGAATGGAAAGGGGGAACCTCGTTTGCAAATCAGCTCTCAACCCAATTCTGGTGGAGCCACCAAATATATTAGAAGGTCAAGGTTAAAAGGAAGGAATTGCAAGGAGTGGAAAGAATATTCATGACTTAGTGGAGAACAGGGGTGTCATGGGACCCGGAACTGTTGCACCTCTCCTTTGCAGTGCTTGTATGGGCTTTTTCAGTTGTTGTCCTGGCAGTTGTCAACTGTTCTGGCGCTGATGAGTGTGTCATTTAGCGTGTGCTAGTATATTACCGTGAGCTGATAATGAGACTCAAGGTCCCCGGGAAGCCAGATCTTCCCCAGTCTTTGGCCTAGTTTGTTCTAACCAGTCCTTGTTACTTTGTCTTTTTGCATCTTCCTCCTGAAACTTGTGGCTGCTCAGTCGCTCAGTCATGTCCAACTCTTTGCAACCCCATGGACTATAACCCACCAGACTCCTCTGTCCACGGGATTTCCTTAGATAAGAATAATTGGTTTTGGAGTTCTGTGGTGGTTCCAGTGGTTAGGGCTCTGAGCTTTCACTGCAGGAGGCACAGATTCGGTCCCTAGTCGGGGACTAAGGTCCCGCATGCTACATGGTACAGCCAAAAAGTTAAAAAGTAAATTAAAGGAAAAAAAACATTTGAAGGAAGGGCAAGGGCAAGATTCTGGGGCAACAGCCTTGGTAACAGAATCACTTGCCTTGCCGTCTGTTCTCCAGAACCTATAGAGTTGGGACCCCCCTCCCCCCCGTTGGCTCCAGTGGCTGGGACTGCACACTTCCAGTGCAGGAAGCCCAGGTTTGATCCCTGGTCAGGGAACTAGATCCCACACACAGCAACTAAAGATCCCAAGTGCCACAACTAATACCCAGTCCAGCCAAATAAATAAATAAATAAATAAATAAAACTTAAACCTATAGAATGGAACTTCCCTCATGGTCCAGTGGTTAAGAATCCACTTTCCAGTGCAGGGGACATGGGTTCGATCCCTGGCCTGGGAACTAAGATCCTGTGTGCTGGAAGGCAATTAAGCCTGCACGTGCCACAGCTACTGAGTCCCTTCACCACAACGAAAGATCCCTAGGCCTGCAGCTAAGACCTGAGGCTGCCAAATAAATAAAAAACCTATAGAGTTAGAAATAGCTTAAAGCAAAGAAAAAGATCCATAGACCCAGATAATCCAAGGGTGTGCACGACAACACCTAGTTGTCCATTGAAGACACGCAATAATTTTGTGACCCATTTCAAAGTCTTTCACAAAAAAGACTTGTAATTCTCCTCAGCCCCCACACTTGTATGGGCTTGTTTACTGTAACTTGAAAATTGCGCTGTTGCTAAAGGAAATAGCATGATGAAATCATTCATTAAAATATCTAACAGGATGACAGCAGTTGACAAAAACAATTCAACTCTTATCAAGGATTTTCATCTCTTTCTCAACAGACTTGGTATGTGGTCTTCTGCAAGGCATTTCCCTTCTCTAAGCCTCAGCTTTTTTTTAATCTCTAAAAAAATACAAGATTAGACTTGATTTCTAAGGTTTCTTCCTATTTTGAGACTGTGGTTCAACACACTTTTTGGGGGGTCTCTCCTTGATTTCATAAGGCCCATGGAACCAAGCACCTACCCTTGGACGTCCTCACAGGAATGAGGACATCTCAGCTCCAGGATCAGTTCTCTGTATCCATCAGGAGCTGGTGTGCAGCTAACCATTCATCCCACGAAATAGTTCTTTTAAAGTGGAGCCTCTGTTCAACCACATGAAAAGATGCTCAGCCTCATTCAAAGTAAAAGGAATGAATCCAGATTTAAGAGTATCAAGAGATCCCATTTTTCACCTAGTCAGTTGATGAACATTAAAGTTTGGCGATTCTGTGCGTTGGCCAGGAAGACCAAATTGGTGGCACTTTATTCAGCTCTTTGCAGAGCAAGATAGAAGTATGAATCACAAAAATTTAATTGTATTTATGCTTTGACCCAACTCAGCAATTTATCCTCCAGATAGAGTCCCTCATGCACACAAAGATGTCTGTACTCCAGTATTTATAGTAGAATGTTTGTAGAAGCATAAAAATGCATCGCCCTATATGCTGTCAGTATATTAAGTAGAGTATGTTATACATACGGATGGAATACTGTGCAGTGATATTTGAGGTATAGTAACTCTATGGTGTCAATTCAGGTCAGTTGCTCAGTCATGTCCAACTCTTAGCCATCCCATGGACTGCAGCACACCAGGCTTCCCTGTCCATCACCAACTAACTACGGTGTAAAACTATTTGAAAAAGACGATCTGGGGCATATATACGTTTGTATATACAATCCCTGGGAAAATGTACAAGGAATAGGTTTGTAACTTGTTAGGTTTGTAAACCATGTATCCATTTTAAAATACATAAAAATTTAAAGTAAATGAGACAACCCAGTGGAACAATTGGCAAAACACTTGAACAGGTACTTCACAGAAGAAAATCCAAACATGAAAAAAATGCTCATTTTCATTAGTCATCAGGGAAATGCAAACTTCAACCACAATGAAATACTATTTACACACCCACTAGAATGGCTAACATGAAAAACACCAAGTGCTGGTAAGCACGCAGAGAAGCTGGGGCTTCCATCCACTTCACTGCCGGGGGCAGGAATGCGATTGTTAAACCACCCCACAGGACCGTTAGGAGTGTCTGCTGAAGACAGATCGAAAGACTTGTGATAGAACGGTCCCACAGTACACTGTACGGCATCATTCATGGGTATTTGGGTTGTTTGCAGTTTGGGGCTAGAATGTAGTATACCCATACAGTGAAATAGAATACAGAATGAAAGTGTACACTACACACAAGTAAGTCTCACAAATAGGATGTTGAATAAAAGTTCAAAATTGGGCAAAACTGACCTTTGGTATAGGAAGACAGGGCAGGGCTGTGATTACCACGGTAGTAGGGATGCTAGGGGCCTAGTAGTAGTCCATTTCTTGAGCTGGGTGCTGGTTCTATGAGTGCACACTTGGTAAAAATTCAGCCTTGTACATTTATGATTTGTATGCTGGTACTTTAACAGTGGGAGAGAAATAGACTTCAAGGGCTGTACAGTGGAAAAATCAGAAATTTCTTCAGAAGGGAGTTGGGTGGTTTCTTATTTTTTCCACTGAGATTGTGATGTTGAATGCATCAGCCAGATCAGGGAAGCCAGAAGGCTGGAGCTCTCCAACCCAAGGTGTTGAACAAGGCCCAGGAAGTCTAAACAACCCAAAGTTGTGTGACACATTCCTGTATTCCTTTTCACTGGGTCACCTCACCTCCAGCTGCAGGTAGAGCCCTCAGGGGCAGCAGGCCTGTGCCTTGGGCTCTGTGTTCCCTGGAATCCCAAGCTGGCCCTCTCCTGCCCTTCAGTGTGTCTTCCTCCCCGGCACATTATCAAAAATTCCTCCTTCTCTCCCATTCCTGCAACAGTGCAATACGCAGCAAATGAATGAACGAACATGTCACGGTTGGCCCCTTGTGGAGCGTGCTGAGGGTCATACAACTGGGAGAGGAGCTCATAGCCTCCCACTCCTGAAGCACTCTCTACAGGAAGAAACGTGTATACACATGGCTGATTCATTTTGTTGTGCAGCAGCAGAAACTAACATAGCATTGTAAAGCAATGATACTCAAAAAAAATATAAAAGGATACTAAGGAAAAAAACCTGAAAAAAAAAAAGAACCTGATCTGAGAATGAAGCCCACCTCAAAGGGAAGCAGTCAAGGAAAGAGAGAAGAGACCAAGTTCTGATGATGTCACTTGGCCCCTGGATCCTGCTGGGCCAACCCCAGAACTTTTCAGTCATGTAAGCCACTGTATTCCTGTTATTACCACTTTTTTTTTTGGTTGTGCCTTGAGGGATGCAGGACTCCAGTTCCCCCACCTGGAGTGAAACCCACACCCCCTGCAGTGGAAGCTCAGCCTTAACCACTGGGCCACCAGGGAAGTCCCTATATTCCCTCTTTTTGAAAAACCAGTTTGCCTGGACTTTTGTCACTTACACATTTACACTGTGGTAAATATACGTCCCAGGTCCAAATACACTAGTTCTATCCTATTTCCTCGAATTACCAGTATAGATTTCATATCTTGAAATCTCATGGTTAACCCAGCATGACTTGATCCTTGCCACTGGTGCTTCCTCTTCTGAGGGGTCATAGATGTTTTTCATGAGTCATCTGTCCTGAATGTTTCCCAGGCCCAATGTCTAGTTCACTGGTCTGTGGTTTGCAGAATTTACTTTCTTCCCCTTTTTAAGTAAAATGGCCATGTCATATGCTTCTCTCCAACCTTCTGGCAAGTTCACAAGATCTTTTATGAAGTTTGGAGAAATAGGTGAATCTCTTGAGGACAAATGATATTTCCCCCAAATGGAGTCTGACCCTGAATGAACCCTCATTTTCCAATTTTCCTGAATAGCTGGTATCACCAGAGTGAAAACAAGGCTGCAAGAGTCTGCTCCTGGTGCTGGGTTCACTCACTGAACCAAGAGAGGACTTCCTCCAGCAGCAGACATGATCCTCCTCCATTCCATACAGTCTCCATGATGGCCTTGTAGCCTGTGGGATGCCCCCCATCTGTAGTGCCCACATAAAGAGAATGAACGCTGTCTTACACTTCTCTGAATTCACACGAAGCTTAAAATACCCAGAGATCTGGTTTCTCACAAATGATGGCTACACGGAGCTGGTCATGCAAATCGGAAATAGACCAGAAGCAGCTGAGGTGCTGAAGGCCCCACGCCTATTGTAGAACCACAGCTCCCAGCTCTTTCCTTCCCGTTGGTCCCTTAAACTTTCCCAAGCAAGTCTTAACAGGCCGCTTTCCCAGGGACCAGCAGCGCCATGTGTGGGGCACAAGAAAGACACTTGACCGTCAATCCACAGGCTGTCTTTTCTTCCGAGTGGCAGAACTCCAGTTCCTCCTGCCTAACCCCTAGGACTTGCGAGAACAACCCCCACCCCAGTTTTCTGAAGCTGACATTCTGCCCTAGTTCAGATGCCAGGGCATTCATTCAGAGGCAGGGCTTTACTAGGGCTTCCCTGGTGGCTGGGGCTAAAGAACCTGCCTGCCAAGGCCGGAGATGCGGGTTCGATCCCTAGGCCAGAAAGATCCCCTGGAGAAGGAAATGGTGACCCATTCCAGTATCCTTGCCAGGGAAATCCCATGGACAGAGAAGCCTGGAGGGCTGCAATCCGCGGGGTCGCAAAGAGTTGGACACAGCTTAGTTACCCAACCCAAAGGCGCTCTATAGCTCTGCAGTGTAGCTCTGGAACTGTCTTCAGAGAATTTGCAGTGTCAGAATTCACAGTCTGTTTCACTAGGTGCTAGAACCAAGCCTGCCATAACCCCAAGATTTTTGGGAGGGGGGTGTCCATTTACATTCCTATGCTTGCTCTTGAACTGAAAAATCTTCCAGATACATGTATATGTATGACTGAGTCGCTTTGCTGTCCACCCAAAACTGCCACAACATTGTTAATCAGCTATACTCCAATATAAAATAAAAAGCTTTTTTAAAAAAATAAGTGTCCGAAGCACACATATTTTTTACCTTTTGTGGTTTTGGTTTGTTCTTTTGAAGAGATGTGGAAGAAACCCAAGCCGGACAGCCCGAAAATTGTGGTTACTGTATCTGGTGAAAAGATGCTGATGGGCGTAGGAGTTCTGGAGCAGAAAGTGGAATCCATCAGCTTTTTAAGATGCCCCGTTTAAAAAAAAATCAATCGGCCTCACAGTGCCCTTCCCTTCCATACATCCTTGCCTGACTTGTTTCACAAGTACTTTCCTTAAAGTCAAGGCTTCAGTCTAACTGAAACAGGCGAGCAGGAAATGGCATAAGGGTATCCTTGTCTTAAAGGTGCGGACACCAGGGCGGGGTAGCAACCCGAATCAGGTTATACTCCCTTCCCGGGCTCCCCCATCTCCAGAATCATCAAATAATCCACTCATCTGTCCGCAGAACGGCCTGCACCCACCCTCCACCCCACAGCTCTG
Source organism: Capra hircus (assembly GCF_001704415.2). NCBI lineage: Eukaryota > Metazoa > Chordata > Mammalia > Artiodactyla > Bovidae > Capra > Capra hircus. The sequence continues at coordinate 12,534,652 of NC_030825.1, forward strand.
GTCGGCCCGGGAGAACACTCTAGTGTTTTGAGCAGATCCAGGAAACGTCGTTGCGGCGACCTTCTGTTAGAGGTCCCCAAGAGTGCTCCCAGGGGCGGGGGAGCACGCCTGCATCCGAAAGGCGGCCCCAGCCCGGAACGAGCCGGGGCCGGGGCCGGAGGGGCCCGAGAGCCTCGGAGCGTCGGGCGCAGGTGGCGGCCCCACCCCAGCAAGTGACGCCGCTTCCGGGCCTCACCGCGCCTGCGCAGTCCGGGCTGGGGGCGGGGGGGCGGGCCCGGGCTGCTGACTGACAGCTCGCGCGGGCCGGCGCCTCAGAAGGACACGGCTCCGGGGCCGGCGCAGTGGCCGCACAGCCGAGCCCTTAGGCGCCCGCCCGCGCTCTGGCTCCCGGGCCCGCCCGGCCGGCTGACCCCCGCCGCGGTGAGAGGGGTGGGGGGCCCGCTGGCGCCCGTGAGGGGGACGGCTTACCGGGCTCTGTGGGCGGCGCGGGGACTCGCTCTCCGAGGGGCGACAGCCGGAGCGCCCGGGGACCGGCGGGTGAGGGGTGGTCGGGTGGGGACTGGGGCCCCGGGGGGCTCTGCGGGGTCGGCCTCGGCTCGCGCTGAGGTGAGGAAACGGAAAGAGGGGGCCAAGAGCCCACCTTGTGGGGAGCGGGGCGCTCCCTGGGGGCTGGGGGGGCTGGAAAAGGTGTCCCCATCCCTGGCGGCTGACGGTGTCGCCAGGTGGCTTAGGAATGGAGCCGGTTCCCTAGTTTTGGGGGAGGAACCCCCCCACTCCTGGACGAGCGTGCCGGGAAGGGGCTTCCTCGAACCGGGGTGGGGAAGACTCTTGGTGAGCTGTGCTGCGTGCTGGGCTTTAAGTTTGCTGCCCGTCTGCTTCTAACGTGGCAGCGGGGGCGGTATGGGGGCACAGGAGAAGGGCTCGGCCCGCCTCCCCGGGGCCCCCTCCCCACGGTGGTCGGGAGCAAGAGGAGCTTTGCCGCGGGCCGTGTAGAGCAGCTGGTTCAGGGTGGCCTGGCCCAGGGACCAGGGTCTTGGAAAGAACAGGATGGGGGAAGTTCTGGAGCTGGGTGCGAATTTCGCCTTGCGTGGGGTCTGGGCTTCCCTGGGTTGTAGGTTGATTGCGTTTGGGAGGAGGAAGAGGACTTGTCAGTAGGGACTGGCCAGCTCCTGTGACTCCGGGTAAGTGTGAGGCCAGGGTGCCAGCCTGCAGACTGGGCAGGAACTCACCTCTGAGCTGGCACAGGTGAGGAGCTTGACGTGCAGCTTGACTCTCTGGGGTGAGTAAATGATAGAGGCAAGCTGACAGCGGTCAGGGAGCAGGCCACCCTCCAGACCATTGTCACCTAAAGCTGAGGTTTGGAGCTCATTTGATTCGAGGCACCCCCTCCCTCAACCTAAACCAGGGCAACCAAGATGCTTAACACTGAATTAAGCAAAGAAAAAAAATTCAGTTGTATTACGCGTGAGCGCTTCTTTCCATCTTTCTGTGATTCTGTTTGGAAGTGTGTGTTTTCCCCTTGTTCCATCTCTCCCTTGGGCTGTCACTGGCTTTTATTTCCACTTGGTGCAGAAATAGGACTGCTTACGCATTTGAAGCACAGGGTGATCGGCTATTGAGATCAGCTCACAATGAGAAAGTTGACTCATGAGGTTCTTTTCCCATTAAAGAGATGAAGATGGCTGAGGACTCAAGCATATGCACTTTACTGAGCAGATTATCTCTAACTTCTCAGTTGGTTCTGGAATACAGTCTTCCGTCTTTGTCTTTTGTATGGCTTGTGTGGGTTAAAGTGAAGATAGTTTGTATTATTTGAGAACACAGCAATTAAGGCCAATGAAAAACTACTCAGTGACCTGAATAAATCACAAACCTTAAATAATTCGCTACAGATTTCCAGACAGTGCAGAATATCCACAGATATTAGACATGGTCCTTTTTGCATGACAATAGCTTTGGCTCTTTGGAGGTAAATTGCTTTAGGATGGCTCCAAATGGCTCTGAAGGGCTTCTCAGGTGCCTCATTGGTAAGGAATCTGCCTGCCAATGCAGAATACACAGGTTCAATTCTTGGTCCAGGAAGATCCCCTGGAGAAGGAAATGGCAACCCACTGCAGTATTCTTGCCTGGAGAACCTCATGGACAGAGGAGCCTGGCAGGGTACAGTCCATGGGGTCGCAAAGAGTCAGACACGACTGAGCAGCCACAAAATGGCTCTGAGAGCACATTTTTTAGGACAGTTTCAGAAGGTTTAAGGTGAAATGAGTCATCATGCTATCTGCCTCTGTCTCTCTTCCCTTCTCTCAAAAGAAAATAATCAGGTGAAAAGAAACATCAAAAGCAGCCTAGGAAGAGAGAAAGTCAGGGAAAGTCAACCCATATGACATGCAAAGGGAGGAGTAAAAATCCTTATTGCCAATGATAACCCCTCACTTTTACACCACTGAGTAATTTGCAAAGGGCTCTCACATGCAGGATCTTAACTGATCTTCATAAATGTCACAGATGAGGAAACTAAGGCTGAATCGCTTGCTCATGGTCACTTAGCTAGTAGGAGCAAAGCAGAGTGTTAAGCCTACTTGTCTGACCCCAGATGCAGTGGCCCATCACTGCTCTGCTGAGCAGGATGCAGGATGCGGGCCGATGATAGACACATCCCAGGCTCCGGGGATTCCCAGCATCCCTGTCTCCACTGCTTTCCCTGCTTGCTAAGGCAGCATGACTCTCAAGCATAGATGCTCTCCACCACTTCCTTCTACCCCAGGCTTGAGCGTCTGCATGTACTCAGATTTGTTTATAGGTCCTTGAGAAACCTAGTGGGAAGTATGATTGCAGGGAGTGTGTTTTGCTCAAGCGCTCAGGGTTTCCTAATAGTCTAGGTGTCTTCAGCCATGTGATGCAACAGACCCAGGCAATTCTAGGGAAACTTGCCATAATCGTTTTCCTTGTCCTCCACCCAGAAGAAAAATGCAGTGGTTGTGAAACCTGAGGAGTTGACCCAGTACTTTTGTTTGTTTTATCCAGCTTTTTTTATACATGGCATTGTTTGCGTTATGGTGATGCTTTTTTTTTTTTCCCCTTTCCTCTTTAAAGAGGGCACAGCTGTTCTCATTAGGGAAGAATAAGCTTGAATCCCATTTTCTAGCTCTGAGCATCTAGATCTGAAAAAGGACACCAGAGGAGGTTATCTGAGTGTGTTTCAGCAGGTCAGTTGTACAAAACAATTTTTTAAAAAGTCAAGGCAGTCTGGGGCGCATCAGTGGCTGTGTAGATCTGGAATGACAAAGGTGAAAGTTCTCGTGTTGAGGAGCACGGGCTTCAGTCGTTGTGGCTTGCGGGCTCCGTTGCTCAGCAGCATATGGAATCTTCCTAGACCAAGGATTGAACCTGTGTCCCCTGAATTGGCAGGCAGATTCTTAGCCACTGTATCACCAGGGAAGTCCCAGAGTGATTTAAAACAAAAACAACTTTGAATCAAATCATGTCTCTCCCCAGTGACATCTCAGTAGTCTTGGGATCAGATGCAAGCTTCTTACCTGGGCCCACTCTGCAAGGACTGACTGACCTTCCATGTTGCTCCAGCTTCATCAGTTGCTACTCCCTCCCTCAACAAAAGTCCCTCTTTCTTTCTGGGTCTTGACTGGGTCTAACTTGCACTGGCTCTTCCTCCAGCCAGATTCTCCTGTGGCTGACTCCTTGTCATTCAGGTCACTGGTCCAGTGTCACAAGCTTAGTGGGAGCTCCCCTAACAATTTAAATAATTTCATCCTGGTCCCCAACCCACTTTGCTCATGTTGTATAGTTTTACTTTCATCATTGGTATCAGAAATGGCCATATGTGTATGTACTTTTAGTGCCGGTTCCCCGGTTAACATCGCATCAACCGTGCCCCAAAGAGCGCCTGACATGTAGTAGGTGCTCAATAAATATTTGCGAAATGAATGACTTTTATAACAGACCTTGTCAAAGATAAGAGGGATTGCTGCATTGGTAGATAATAACGTAGTCTTCTCTTACTAGAGACAGCCGTCCGTAGGCTGGTCAGCTGACTGTCAGGCCACAGAATTTTAAGCTTTAGACAGACAGTAAAACCAGATCAGTTTATGAGTCTCCTAGGGCTGCTGTAACAAAGTACCACAAACTGGGGGATTTTAAGGAAGCGATAATTATTCTCTTACAGATCAGGAGACAAGACGTGCAAAATCAAGGTGTCAGCAGGGTTGGTTCCTTCTCGGGGTCTCAGAGGCAGTATCTGTTCCTGCCCCCTCTCAGCCTCTGGGGGTTTCCAGCCACCCTTTCTGTCCCTTGGCTTGCAGCTGCATGACCCCCATCCCTGCTTCTCTGGTCACATGACCTTCTCCCTGTGTGGCTGTGTGTATGTATGTGTGTTTTCACAATATCTTCCCTTTGTGTGTGTCTCCCTGTCTCTTCTTATAAGGACACCAGTCAAATTGGATTTGGGGCCCAACCTATTCCATTATGACTTTATGATTAAAAAAAAAAATGTTTATTTAGTTGGCTGCACCAGGTTTTAGTTTTGGCATGCAGGATATTTAGCTGTGGCATGTGGGATCTAGAACCCAGGCCCCCTGCATTGGGAACACAGAGTCTTAGCTACTGGACCACCAGGGAGGTCCCTCAGCATCTCTTTCCGTGGTTCAGTTCATGGAATGCTCAAAGCGTAACACCTTCTAACTTGGAGATCCAGTAACATTTTAAGGGGTAAAACTGGGAGGAGGGGGTTATTTTTTGGGTTAATGACATGGATTTGGATGTTTGTGCCTAAAGTATCTGTGATCCTTACAACTTGCAACTTATAGCTTGTGCTCTAGGTGTGTCCCAGGTGAGGAGAGGGAGGGTCTGACTCATAGAGTGATTTGCGCAGGGTCATCCAGGACCGCACGAACCTCCGGACTGACTGCAGAGCCCGTGGCCTCTCCCCATAACTGCTGGTGGCTAGGTCTCCCTGGTGGCTCCCGCCCGGGGCAGGATGCGGAGTTTCCCCGACAGCTCCAGAGGGCCCTCGGGGCATGACTGCTCCCTTGGCGCACTTCTGTCCCCGTCCTTGTGGCGGAGGGTTGGCTCCCTGATGGTGAGATAAACGGTGCTGCTGGACATGATGTTCCCGTGTCAGGCCTCGTGCAGCCGGTCGAAGCCGGAGGCCACAACATCAGAAGAGTCACATTTTCCCTTTGTGGGACTTTCCCAGTGATTCTGAGGGGCTTTTAAGTAAGGCTTTTGAGAATTCTGAGTTTCAGTGTCTCAGATTTTGACCCTGAAAAAGATTCAGAAAAAGGGCCATGCAGGAGTTGCTAAAAAACTTGTGAAAGGGCCTGGTGGGTGGAGAGTGGCCTTGAGGGTGGTGAGAGCAGGGCAGCCTGTGAGCAGAGCGGCCAATGTAACCTGTCCCTTCGCCTTCAGATGTCTTTTTATTGCTGGCTTCGTCTCACCCAGATACCCAATACTCACCCCTCCCCTATTTAATTGTTTGTTGGCTGGGTAATTCATGCAGATGGTACAAAACTCAACTGATACGGGAGGATGTCCAGGGAAAAGTGATTTCTGTCTCTACCTCCCCTCCCCTGGCTTCCGTCTCCTTCCCAGCGGCACCATCTCTGCCCATTTCTGTGTCTCTTTGCAGAGACTGGATGTCCTTTAATGTCCCCAAGTGCTACCCCCACCCCCACCCCATGTCATCCCACACACTGCACTCCCATCCTGACTTTTCATGCCTCTTGCCTTTTCAGAACCCTTGCTGTGGGCACCTGTTAGGCTGGTCTGTTCCCAGGTGCTGAGACCTGATGGGAACACCTCTGCCAAGAGTTTTATATTTAGAAGGGAGATGCTTAGAAAAATAGGAATCTGTAATGGTAGAGCGTGGGGCCTTCAGGGAGGAGTGTGGGAGCAGAGCTTGTATTTGTGGATTCTGATCCGGTGCCTTGAGCTTCAGGGTTAGCCCTGGTGAGGAGGCCTGTGTGCCTCCCGTCACAGCCTGTGAGGGCAGCGCTGGCTCTCAGGTCACACAGGTCTGGTCCAAGCACCACGCTGTGTTTACAGCTCATCTCTCCTGTTTCCTGGTCTGGGGTGGGGCCCATCCTCCATGCTTTGCGCACAGTTTGGTGGTATCTTCATAGCTCTCAAAGGGGGTGTGTTCCCAGCGTGGCACACGGGGTGATACTTCGTGTCCCATGACAGAGGAGGGACGTCATGGAAGAAAAGCCTCTCATCCTTGGGGCCTTCTGGGCTTATTCTGGAAACGTCCTTCCGCCTCTGAAGATGCAAAGTGAATGATCAAGACGCATTGCACTGTGGGAATCATCTCCACCAAAAGCTGAAAGAAGTGGTAAATCTGGAGGGGACAAAAAGAGAGTCAAGGGGCTTGTTTTTTCTCCTCATTACTGAATCCATGTATGGAAGCTTGTGCTGGGTACGGGCTGTTTTCCCAAGGGCCAGCCTTTCACAGACAGGTGTGCTCCGAGGCCTTTGCATCCCAGCCAGGCATGACTCAGAGCCGATGACTCACTGGTGGCAGTGATGACCAACAAGCAGGGGAAAAGGAGAATCTAGAAAGAGCAGCACAAAGGGAAAATGCCAGAGTTAGTGAGCTTGGAGGGTTCCTGTTCACCTGGCATCCTTGAGTGAGGGGCTTTGAGGGTGAAACAGGGAAGCTAAGATGCAAAAATAGAGCCCAGGAAAAGTGTGTCGGGGGGAAAGCCTCACAAGAGAAGAAAGCTAAACGGAACTGAAAGTTCATAGTAAATGCCAAGAATGAAGCCAAAGAATTCGGTGAGATCCAACAGTGAAAAGCTTAATTCGTGTGGTGATGCACAGGAAATAGAAAACTGGTTCACGGAGGGAAGCTGGTCCACTTCCCTCTCTGGAGGGAGGCAGGTTATGCTGGACTTCGAGAAGCAGCAGGATCACTCTCAGGAACCCGAGGCCCGCTCTGGATGATGAAAAAAGTTCATTTTCCTGTTGTCGTGGAGTAAAGGTTGTCCACATAATCAAATGTAACGTACAGGGAATTAGTAAGACCCTTGTGCCCCATGAAGGAAGCAGCCTCTCGGACTTCCATCTCTCAGGTCACCCCAAGGGGCCAAAACCTGAGGGGTCCCAGGGATTGACCCCTCCCACCCAGTGGTCCTTCTCTGTCCTCACCTGTCCCATCTTTGCACAGTCACCAGAGCTCAGCATCTTTGCACAATTAAAATCAGATTGTGGCATTCCCCTGAGGCAAACCTTCCAGGTCTCTCCCAGTGCTCCTGGGATGAAACCCCGACTCCTTAACTTGGCTCCCAAGCCCCTGCCTAGCAGGTGGCAACCCCACCAGCCTCAACCAGGCCAAGTTCATTCCCACCACAGAGCCTGTGAACTTGCCGTTTGCTGGGCCCAGGCTGCTGGTGGGCAGCCTCACGAACAAGTCAATGAAACAGTCCCAGTTAACTTTAATAGTAGATTTTATTTAATCCAGTATGCCCAGGACATGATCATTGACATATCTAATCAATATAAAAATTGTTAACAAGACAGCATATATTCTCTTCCTGCACTTAGTCTGGGGTCTGTGTGGTTGGCACATCTCAGTCTGAGTGAATCGCGTTCCCTGGCTCAAGGACCACAGAGGGACAGTGGCTGCAGACCTGTCCCGCTTGTGCTTTTGTTTCATTCATCACTGCACTTACGATGGGGAGCATGCTGCCTCCTATTTACCTCTCTTCTCTGATTTGAGCACATGCTCCTGGAGGCCTGGACTTGTTTGCCTTGTCCACTTGGCATGGCACCTGGCACCCTGTGATGCTCAAGAATGTTTGCTGAGTGATCAAACAAACACATGACCGAACAAATGAACCACATCTCCTTCCTCTTCACATCCCAGAGGCAACTGAATAGTTGTCACTGCCATTTAGAGCCTCCTTTAATCGGGAATTTCATGCATAAGGCTTCCTGTTTCTCGTAGGTCTCTAACTGCTTCATATCAGGACTTGAGTATGTCACAGGCCTGTCGCAATAGTTCTTTACTGAGCTTATTTGCCGGGTGATGGTGATACTACCAAGAAAAGGATTTTCAAAAGGAAGCAGTGAACAGGATTGAGGCTCTGTGTTGTTGTTAGTGCTCAGAGTTAATCTAGATCAGGGATTTCAACTGGGGACAACATCTAGGGACCTTCTGCTCATCACAGCTGGATGGTGCTTCAGGCACCTGTGGGTGGAGGCCAGGGATACTGCCGAGCCCGCAGAACAGCCCCCACTGCCGAGAATTATCCAGCGTGCGTGCTGCTGGAGCCCTGCTGTCGATCAGCGTGGCTTCCTGTTGGCTGCATTTCTGAGTTGCCTCTGGTAACGTCAAGGAGGTTATTAGTCTCCAGAAACTTGACAGGTTCTGTGCCAGCCCCATCTTTTTATTCCCTTGTCTCCCTTTCATGTAAACCCACCCCTACTTAGCATTTCTTTTCCTAAAAGGGCAGACCAAACAGGCACTGCCTCCAGCTAAAGCCTTTGAGATGAAAAAAATGCCGTTCCACGTTTGCAGCACGAATTAGAATTCTGCAGGGAAGACGTCTGGAGAAGCCCGTGCTGAGAACTGTGGATCCGTGTGCTTTACGCCCGTGGAAGCTGTTTGGAAACCTTTGCAGCAAAGCAGAAGCGGAAACCCATTTCTTGCCACCTACCTCGAAGTCAGCATCTGCCATCTACATTTCAAGCAAACAAACAGACATGTACTTACACTCACAAGCAGGACTGCACTGCAGAATCTCACCTGTTTCAATTCTTCTTAAATATGGACGCTCCCCAAAATCAGAGAGTTCAGCTCCCATACTGTTGTGGGTAGGCCAGGGATTGATGACAAGCTTCAGGTTTACACTTTTAGAGAATACTTGCAAACATTAAGTGGTGTTGTGCTACACTTGATGATCTTTCTCATCCTCAGTCCTCTGACTGGGTCTGAGTGAGTCTGAGCATCTGTGTGTGTGTGCACGCGCGTGTGTGTTGGGGATTATTACTGTCTCTCGCCTGCTGCTTCGTGTGTGTGTGTGTGTGTTGGGAATTACTACTGTCTTTCACCTGCTGCTGCTTGCTGTTTTCTTTGTTCTTTCTTCTTACTTTTTGGCCACACCTCACAGGATGCAGGATCTTGGTTCCCCGACCAGGGATAGAACCACACCCCCTGACCACTAGACTGTCGGAAGTCCCCATGCTGTTTTCTCTGCAGTGTCTCCCGTTGCCTGGCTGGCAGGCTCCCACCAGATTTCACCCAAACTGTGCAGTCCAGGTCTTCCCCAGGCAGTATCGCCTGCTTCTGCTTCCGGTCTCCCATTCACGCCTGTGTCCTGGAATGACGGCGCTGGTCCCCCTTGCTATAATCATTCACTTATGTCGTCTGTCTCTTCTTGGATGGTGTTTGGGAAAGGAAGGCTCATATACTATTTATCTTTGTGTCTCTAGAACTTAATCACAATTCCCACGACTTGGTAAGGACTTAATAAATGGTCACACACACGACCTGAACTCTACAGGATAACACTTTTCATCCATCACGCTGGCACTCCCTCCATCCGAGATGAGAGGCAGCAGCTGTGTCCTTGGCCTTGGACGATGAAAGTTGCAGGACTCGGTACTGAGCAGAGAGATGTCAAACCAGCCCCGGGGCAGGAGTGCTCCCTCTTCTCCCTAGTTCTCTGTTTCACTCGGTTGGCGCTGTTGTGAGCAGAAGTGTGGGCTCCAGATGCAGCTGCGTGTGCACCGCTGTGCGGCTTTGCTGACACCCCTTCCCTTCCCTGTGTCACCATTTCCCATCTTAGAGCTGCTTCCGTGAGTCTGCACCTTTCCCCTGAGCTTCCTGTCAGCCTCCCCATCCCTTTTTTTTAATTAAAAAAAAAAAATTTTTTTTTTTTTAATCTTTTGGCTGTGCTGAGCGGCATGTGGGATTTTAGTTCACCAACCAGGGATTGAACCCAGGACCCCTGCTTTGGAAGCACGTTGCTTTAACCACTGGAGATGGGGAGAAGCCCCTCCCCATCCCGTCTGTCTGCCAGCCCCCACTGTCTTCTAGAAATCTTGTCTCATCTGACACTAATGCTTTGGGGTTTTATTTGAGTAAAATAAAATCTGGAATCACTTAGTGGATAATTGTTTTTGTTCTTGCTCCTTTGCAAGTGTTAGTTGCTTAATCTTGTCCAACTCTTTGCGACCCCGTGGACTGTTGCCCACCAGGCTCCTCTGTCCATGGGATTTCCCAGGAAGGAATACTGGAGTGGGTTGCCATGCCCTTCTCCAGGGGATCTTTCTGACCCAGAGATCAAACCAGGGTCTTGTACATTGCAGGCAGATTCTTTACCATCTGAGCCACCAGGGAAGCCCAGTGTCTCCTTTTGTTCTTTTATTATTATTTTAAAATCGTTCAGTTTTTTTTTTTTCCCCATTAAGACCCTGAGTGAGTGAAGTGAAGTCACTCAGTCATTTCCAACTGTTTGTGACCCCATGGACTGTAGCCCACCAGGCTCCTCCATCCATGGGATTCTCCAGGCAAGAGTACTGGAGTGGGTTGTCATTTCCTTCTCCAGGGGATCTTCCCAACCCAGGGATTGAACCTAGGTCTCCCGCGTTGCAGGCAGACGTTTTAACCGCCTTGAGTAACTAATAGGAAAACCTAGCATTTGCGGGTGAAAAGCACTAAGCCCTGTGTGTTTGCCAGTCTCTACTAAAGTAGGAATTAAAAAACTTCTTTAAATGCTTTCTAAAAAATGTCACACTGCTAAATCTGACATTGCCTGCATCACTTCCAAACAGGAAGACCTATAGCTTATCTTCTCCCTTAGGGATTGATGAGGGAGCAGTAATCCGCTCCGGTCGCTGACAGCTCCCTGGAGCATGCTTAGCTGTCTGCCAGTGAGCAGCAAGGTTGTGGACCCAGACTCGCTGGGGCTTATCTAGACCTCTTACTTAGTTCTGTGGCCTTAGACAGTTAGTTTAAAATAGTTATCTGAAAAGCTCTTTAGATAGCTTCTCTAAGCCTTGAAGTTTCTTCAGCCATAAAATGGGAATAGTACTAACCTAGCTCCTGTGTTATTGGAGAATTAAAGCCAGTTCTCCACATAGAGCACTAGCTCGCGGCCTGGTGTGTCGTGAGCATACACTGAGTGTTGATTGTAATTATCAGTTAATTATTAAAAAGTGCTAAATGATAGTCACAGCATTATGGGAAAGGACAATCCAAGCCACCTTGGCTTTCTCGTACCATTGTCGCTGGCTGAAGCAACAGTCCTTCTGGAGGAGGGAACCACGGCAGTGCTCAGGTGTGGCCAGAGGTCTCCGGTGCTTGCTGAGAGGTGGGAACAGTGTCTGTTTTGTGATGTCTGCAAATGCCGTCCTTTTATGCAAATTCAAATTTGCAAGGGGAGAAAATATTTAGAAAAATGTAACTGTGTGTAGCTTCTGTCATGAGTGGTATAAGGATCTTGAAAAGGCTTGATAAAGGACTCTGGCTCCGCGTCTCAGACTTGTCTGTAGAATCGAGGATGCCCTGTCATCAGGTCCCGCAGTGCTGGACCGCTGTCCCACCCCAATGCCTCCCTCTGTCTGTCTGTCTCTCTGGTCACTGGAACAACCTAGCAGCGCTGGTCTGGTCTTCTTGATGGGATGACACTCTCCTCCATGTCATGTTTTCAGGAATACTCAGTCTAAAGAGCACATGGGATCTCTTCTGTTAATACCAGAGTCTGGAGTGGAGTTTTAGGAAGACACATTTGCTCAGTAAGGGGGCAGCAGTGGGAAAATGGGGGCTTCTCTGGTGGTTCAGACAGTACAAGGAATCCACTTGTAATGAAGAAGACGCAGGTTGGATCCCTGGGTTGGGAAGATCCCCTGGAGAAGGAATGGCTACCTATTCCAGTATTCTTGCTGGGGAGGTCCCATGGACAGAGGAGCCTGGTGGACTAACAGTCCATGGGAACTCAAAGAGCTGGACACGATTGAACGACTAACACCCGCCCCCCCAACACACACACATGGAATAGGGACACAGGGGCCAGTCACCCCAGGAAGGAACAAGCAAAACCAGCTGTGGAGGTGGCGGCCTGGAGGCGGGTGTCCTGTCTCATCTTGGCAGGGGACCCAGAGGCATCGCCCCAGTTCTCTTGAACTCTGGGCCTTGGTTGGAGGGATGGGCTGATGGCTGGCAGAGCTTCAGGCGTGGCCGAGCCCGAAGCATGGCCCACTCCCCGGCGGCCACGTTGCTTCCAGGAGCAGACGCCGCCCTACAGAGCTGGTCTCTTCTTTCTCGGGCGGTTCTGTCCTGTGTGACTGACTTCAACTGCCTCAGGTGCCTTCCGTGGACCTTCATGTTTTTAGAAAGGCGTGAGCATTTCCCCATCTCTTGTTTCCTGAAAACCGCAGCAGCTCAGAAATAAGTCTTGTCCTTTCTCCGCATAGACACTTGGTGCAGCCTCTGCAGCTCAGCCTTTGTCCAATCAGTCGTGAGGAAGCTGGGTCCATAGTGTGATCTTGAAGGGAGGAGGTGGTGACCCGGGGCCTGGGGTGCGAGTCAGGAGCCCTGAGTCCCCAGGGAGGGACTCCTGTGTCACCCAGCCCAGGTTTTCCCTCTGGTCCCAGAGGGGAGCTTTGACTGCATTTTCTGTGTGCAAAAGCCTGAGACCCCCAACTCTCCCAGCAGCTCCTTCCACTGAAAGGGGGGTCCATCCCTAGCCACGGGCGTGATCTCTGACAGACATGTTCCCCGATGTTTCTTCAGCAGGAAAGGGTGGGTGGAGAGAGGCTGGGGTCCTCCCAGAGCTGCTCCGGCTCTTACAGTAAAGTGAGGGTGCTCTCTGGGGAGTGGATCCTTTCATTTGGTTCTTAAGGAGCGGGCCCATGACTATTTTAAGACAGTTTCAGGGGGCTCTTGAAATTGAGTTCCATTTCAAAGATTCAGTGATCCCAAGTCACTGTTACTGCAGAGGAGGGGACTGAGCCCTGCCCCACATGTTGGGGCCATAGGGGGCCTGTTTTCCAGCCTCTGCAGGCTCAGTTGACCTTCTCAGCCCAGTGGTCAGCTCACTAGGCTTAATGGAGCTCCTCCGGGTGGCTGACCCTGATCCTTATGTCCTGCTTGGGCTTTTGTACTTGTCTCAGGCCCGTGACTGGACCCCCCCATGGGTGAGGCTCATCCTCCAGTGGCCGCCAGCCGAGGGAGGGGGTCGGAAAGGAGACACTGCCCGGGGGTGGGAAGCTGTGCACAGCCCTGGGGAGGCCAGTGGGCCAGGTGTTTGCGTGGCCACCGCCCTCTTTCCCTGATGCAGCGAGTTGCTCTTGACTGTCCTTACTTTGGCCTTTGGCTATTTGTGCTTCCTGTAGAGAATCCAGGGAAAGTCGTCTCTCTCTTGAGTTTTTCTCTCGTTAAACCTTTCTTATTGTGTGTCTCCACTGCATACCCACACCTGTGATATGTGGCTATTCTACTAGCATTGCCTTACCTGTTTTGTTTTGAAACCAAACTGACTTGATCCAGAGTACTTTCTTCCTACTTGGCCCCTTCCTCCATGTAGACAAAGGATGAGAAATGGAAAAATGACGACTCTTGTCTCATGTGTCTGACCCTGTCTGCCTGCAGAGGAAGGGTGGCCCACGTGTAGGCAGGTGGTGTCCTGTAAGCTTGGCTGGCACAGGGATTGAAAGGACTGATTTGTTTGACCCTGTTCTCCAAGAATTCAGGTCCAGACCTGTTTGTCAGGAAGGGTGTGTGGTTCCAAATGGACACCTGGGAGAAATGTGGACACAGGTACCTGCCAAGCCAAGAAATCTAGGTCATGCGCTAGGCTGGATGAACATCAGCCACGGAGCTGTGGGGTCTGGGTCTCTAGGGCCCCACTTTTTGTAAGAGAAGGGAACTACTATTTACTTAGTAGCCCCTGTTCTAAGCACTTGGCTCGCTGCTTCCACCTCTTTTTAAAAAATTAACGTATAGTAAAATTTTAGAGAGTGGAAGATAAGGGAAGCCTGGCGTGCTGCAGTCCATGGGGCCGCAAAGAGTTGCACACGACTGACTGACTAAACAACAAATAGTAAAACTGACTTCTTTGGAGTACAGTTCTGTGTATTTTAAAATACGTACAGATTTGTGTAACCACGAAATCAGTTAAGAGACAAAACACTTCCTCCGTCTCCCCCGCATTTCCTGTCATTGTTTGTTGCACCCCATCCCTAACTCCTGGCAGCCCCTGACCCCCATCTTTTGGAGCACGTCTTAGAAATGGAGTCAGGCTGTAGGTGAAATTCCAAGGACAGTGTTTTTCACTCAGCATCATGCATTTGAGGTTCACCAAGGTATTACGTGTGCTGGGAGTTTATTGCCGAGAGATCAGCTCTAGTATGGGTACGCCACAGTTTGTTTAGTCATTCACCCGGAGAAGGACATTTGGGTTATTTTCAGTTTGGGACAGTTATGAATAGAGTTGCTAGAATCATTTGTGTACAGATTTTTGTGTGACCCTGAGTTTTCATTTCTCTTAAATACATATCTAGGAGTGGGTGTGTGTGATAAGTATATGTTTATAAGAAACTTCCCAAATCTCCCATCCAGAAGAATTCCAAATGATGTCTGTCTATCCTCCACCCTGAAGGGCTTGGAGCATAACTTCCCGTTCCTTAAAGGGGGCCTGCCCACAGCGACAGCCTTCCAAACAGCACAGTTTGGAAAGGGAGATAAACAAAAGAGCACTCTCAGTGGAGAAGCCTGGTAAGTATGACCTCAGCCTGATGATCAAGGTCACCTGGGAGGAGTCATGTTGATAGTATGTGCCTTTGAAATGATATGATAGAAATGGTACATTCTCTCTGGGGTCTTCCTCCCCAACACCCATAATCCTAGTCTAACGATGAGAAAAATACCAGACAGATCTCCGCTAAGGCACATTCTACAAAATACACACAAATATACCTCAGAATTATTGTGGTTTTCAAAAACAAGGAGAATCTGAGAAACTGTTGTAGCCTGAGGAGACAGGATGACAGTGTCTTGTGGGATCCTGGAACAGAAAAAGGGCATTAGGAAGAGACTGAGGAAATATGAATAAAGTACATATTTCAGTTAATGAGAATGGATTAATACTGGTTCATGGATAATAACAAATACACCTAACTAATACAAGATGCTAACAATAGGGAAGGCGATGTGGGGTATATGGTAGGTCTACAGTAAAGTGAAAAAAGTGAAAGTGTTGGCTGCTCAGTCATGCCTGTCTCTGTGTGACCCCATGGACTGTAGCCCACCAGGCTCCTCTGTCCACGGAATTCTCCCGGCAAGAATACCGGAGTAAGTTGCCATTCCCTTCTCCAGGGGATCGTCCCAACCCAGGGGTTGCATCCACATCTCCTTCATTGCAGGCCAATTCTCTACCATCTGAGCCACCAAGGAAGCTTTTTTGTAAATCTAAAACTACCCTAAAATTTCAAAGTTTACTTAAAAAGCAAAACCAAAACAGCTGGCAAACCTTTTTGCATTCCTGCCAACAATGTATATTAGAGTTCCAGTTGCTCAGCATTCTTGTCAACACTTGATATGACTAATATTTTTTATTTTAGCCATTTTAGCAGGTATGTAATTGGTGGCTCTGTGCTAAGTTGCTTCAGTCGTGTCTGTCTCTTTGCGACCCCGTGGACTGTAGCCCTCCAGGCTCCTCTGGGGAGAAGGAGGGATCCCTCATGGGATTCTCCAGGCAAGAATACTGGAGTGGGTAGCCTATCCCTTTTCCAGGGGATCTTCCCGACCCAGGGATTGAATTGGGGTTTCTTACATTGCAGGTGGATTCTTTACCAGCTGAGCTACCAGGGAAACCCCAATTGGTGGCTCACTATGGTTTTAATCTGCCCTTCCCTCATGACTAATGATGTCAAATACCTTTTCATGTACTTACTTACCATCTGTATCACCTTTGGTGAAATGTCTGTTCTTTTGCTCCTTGTCTTCTTACTGTTAGGTTTTGAGAGTTCTTTCTGTTTTCTGTATACAAGTCCCTCATTGGATATGTGATTTGCAAATATTTTCTCCTAGTCTCTAGCTTGTCTTTTCTTTTAACAGTGTTTTTAACAGAGAAAAATTTTTAATTTTTATGGAGTCTAGTATATCAACTTTTCCTTTTGTGGACTGTGCTTTCAAATGTCATATCTTAGAACTCTTCACATTGTTTTAGTTGAAAAGTTTTTAAAGTTTTACATTTGGTCTGTGATCCATTTGAGATAATTTTAATAGGTGTGAAGGTTTCAGGTCAAGGTTTATCTGTTTACTTATTTCTTTGCTCATGGATGTCCAGTTGTTCCAACACCATTTGTTGTTGAAATGGCTGTCCTCACTCCATGGAGTTGCTTTTGGAATTTTATCAAAGCTCGGTTGGCTCTCCTTGTGTGGGGCTGCTTCTGGACTCTGTCCTGATTCACTGTCTGTGTGTCTGTCACCCAGCAACGTCACACTGCGGAGGGCATGGCCAACGAGTATATTTTTTGCACTGTCTTCTTTCTCCTCTTCTTCTGGGACTCTAATGACATAGATGTTAGACCCTTCCGTTTTGCTCCACAAGTCCCCAAGGCTCTACTCACTTTTTAAAAAACCTTTTTATTTTCCTCTCTGTTGTTCAGATTAGATCATTTTTATTGATCTGTCTTCATGTTCACTGTCTCTTTTCTTTATCATATTCATCCTACTATTGCGCCTTTCTAGTGGTTTAAAATTTTTCAGTTACAGTATTTCGTACTTCTAAAATTTTCGTTTGATTCCACTTCATTTCTTCTGTTTCTTTGCTGAGACTTTTTGTCTTTACCTTTATTTCAAGAACATTCCTCTTTACTCCTTTGAGTATGCTTTATAATAATGACTTTGAAGTCTTAATTAATTCTAATACTTTGTCATCTTGGCACTGGCATCAACTGATTATCCTTTCCCATGTGAGTTGAGGATTTTCCTGGTTCTTTGTATACTGAGCAATTCTGGGTTGATCCTGAATATACGAATATTATGTTATGAGACTCTGGGTCTTATTTAAATCCTGTGGAGAATGCTGCCATCTTTGTTGTAGCAAGCGCTAGACCCGCTTGAGTTCAGATTCGAGATCCCTGCCAGCCCTCTGTGGGTTTCCGCGTCAGTTGTGTTTTCCAAGCCTTCATGATGCTCTTCAGCTCTGCTGTGTGTGTCCCAGTGTGGTTCCACGTTCTTTCCCGAGGCTTGGTGCTCTGAGTCCACAGTATGCCGCTCAGGCCTGTATCTGCACATGCTGAGCTCAGGGCTGATCCCGGGAGGACTCCTACCCCGCTCTATGGGGCTGTTCTCCTGAGCGTCTCCCGCTCCACTGTCTCCCTGGCCCTTTCCAGTTCCAGAGGCCTCTTTCTTTGGCTCTTCAGCCTGGAAGGCAGGGCCTTATTTCTCCTGCTCTGCTACGCTCTTCCTGGGACTTAGCTCACATCCATGACTAAGCAAGAGGATGACCAAGAGAGAAAAGTCCAGTGGGGTTTCCCCCTCCTTCAGCTCCTCTAGTTGGAAAGGAAGCTTCCTGCCTCAAAGCTTTAGGCACCTGTGCACCCCTCTGCAGCTGGGGCTTGCTGGGGGCTGGGACATGAGAATAGCAGGAAGACAGAAGCACGGGAGAGGAACAGCCCTGGGTTTGGGCCCCGCTGCCTCTGAGAACTAGGCAGCCCCTTCTGTGCTCCCCACGCCAGTGCCCAGCTTCTGGAGCTCTGCCGAGGCCGCTTTCTGGTACTGGGTTGTATGCAGTCCAGGCTGGGGTCCGGAAGTCGGGAGGAGGCAGAATCACCCCCACTTTGGCAGGGCTTCAAATTCTGGTCATCTTCCCTCCTCAGCCTGCTACTGTTTGCTTTTCAGAGCCCTCGAATAGCTGCCCTGTCCATCCTGCCCAGGTTTTATAGCCACATTCAGTGGGTGAGATGGGATGGAGTGTGTGCTTAATTACTCTGCTCAGTCAGAACCATAAGGAAGCTGGAAGATGGCTTTTGGAGAGGCATTCAATGAAGAAAGCTGGGTTAAACAGAGACATCAGGAAATCAGGATGAAGCTGGTACAGGAGAACTGTGGTTCATGTGGGGAAGGAGGAAAAAAGGATGAAAGTTGAAGGATTTGGAAAATAGTAACAGAAATAGCTGATGTGCGGCATCACGTAGAGGACGGATGGAAGGAACCCCTGAGCCCCTCACCCCATCGTCACACATCTCCCTTGCACTCATCAGGTTGCCGGGCTGAAGGGAATGGTTTGACCGCAGGCACCTGAGCTGTATTCCTCTCTGTTTGGGGTATTAGGAAATGTGTGCACAGAGAAGCTGGGAAAGATCTCTCCGAGAGTCGAGACGCGTTAGCGTATTGAAGTATTTGTATCCAGGTGGTCACCAATGTGTATAGCCTCGTGCTACAGAATCTGACCTGTGCTTGATAAAGAATTAATCTCTTAAAGTAGATTCTTCTCTCTCTCCCTACCCCCCATCCCCCTCTCCCTTCCTCTCTGTCTCACTCAAGTAAAGCAAAGCCTTTATTGTAAGAATAACTCTTGCTTTCTTAAAAGATTTTCTGAATGAGAGGACCATTAATACCAATGACTGTCACTGAATTTCTGTCTACACTTGTTGACACAAACGAAAGCAAAGAGCATTGAAAATCATAAGGCAGAACTTTGGAAGCGGCCGTTTTCTCCAGGGTCTCTGATACTGATGAGATCTTTAAAGTCCCCATTGCCCTGTCAGTTCATGTACTGAACACTCTTCACATGCCTAATACAAATACCATTCAGAATTCATATGATACTTTAGCCATTTGACTTTTTTTTTCTGGCTTGCTTTATTAGTTCATTTGATCCTTGTAAGAACAGTGTGAGGCAGACAGGATAGCCGTGGCATTGTTCTGTATTGTTTTTATATAGTTTACAGGGAGAATATAATATTACATCTTGGTTTTTCATTTTCTGCTTCATTTTCATTTAACATAAGCATTTTCACAGTGCCGTGTTGTCATTATTTTCTCTGTTGTATTTCAGTGAAGTGCCAGAATTAATAGCAAAATTGACACGACTTTCTTGTTGATCGTTTAGTTTATTTTCACTTTCCTTTTGCTGTTGTAAAGCTTGCTGCATAGAGGTTTTGGGGGCTATTTTCTTCGGATAAATTAGATAGGCTTTAAAAATACTGTTAAATGTATTTCAACAGGATTTCAAAAGACCACAGGTGACCTAGAGAGAACACCAGCGTGACACAACCACAATTTTCAGATTTCTCCACGTTGCAGAGCAGGGGTTGGATGTGCCAAGAGATTTAGCCAGAGGAAGGTGGGTGGTGTGTATAAGGAAATGAAGAAAGTGTTAGCAAAGGCCCGGTGTGTGTCAGAGAGAGAGGGAGACAGGGAGGGATGGGGGGAAAGAGAGAGAGGGAACTAGCCTGATTATAGGAAAGAAACCAACAACCTCATGCTTGTGTGGGGTTGCTTTTGAATGGGAGCAGCGTCCCCTCTGCATGTGGCCATTGGAGAGCTGCATGAGCACCCTTGACCAGCTCCAGGTGGCAGAGCACCTCGACCACCAGCCAGAGATGATGATGTCATGGCCAACCGGTGATGGTCACTCACGGTGTCAAGCCGAGGGCCCCCCGAGGCCTCCAGGTGATCCCGCGTCCAGGAGGACTTGCCCAGAGCTGACCCTCCTGAGGAGGCACAGGTGGCCGGTGCACACGGCTCTTTGTCTTGGCCCTGCGTTGGGCTGCAGGGGCAAAGCACTGAGCTCAAAGAGGATGGACGTTTGTTGAGTTCCATCCCTCGCCTCCCTTGGTCTGTAGAAGGACCAAGGATCAGATATTTTTAGGGAGCCTATTTCGATTCAATAAAGTGTGGCTATCTCTGTGCCAAGGGCTCAGGTAGGAGGCAGTTATTTTGCCAAATTACCCAGAAGAATGGAAGGCCAAGTCCATCTGTATCCAGATGGAACCCAGCTGTCACTGAATTGTCAGCTGTGTCCTTTTACTAAAGAAGTGCAGCTGGGACATCCCTGGTGGTCCAGTGGTTAGGACTCCACTTCAAGGGTGCAGGTTTGATCCCTGGTCGGGGAACTAAGATCCCAACTGCCTAGAGGTGTGGGAAAAAAAAAGAAGTGCAGCTGCTCATGGAGGGACGGGGTGTGCCTAGTAAGTTCTAACATTTGTTTGTAGTGCAGTCAACCCGGTAAGTTAGTGGTGGGAATTGATAGCAAACACCCGTCACCAAACTCCTCCTTTGTTGCCTTAAACTCAAGACTTGCCAATTCGTTGAGGAATTACCTGGGATGAATTAGACATCAATAAAGTGCAAAAGGTATTTCCAGGCACTGATGAGAGATGACTTTTGAGTTGAGACTTAGAGCAACTTTGGAAAAACTAAGAAATTTCAAAGACTTAGACTGGGGAGGAGCCAGTGGTTTGTAATTGTTGTATACCTTTTTCTTCCTCCCTGATCCACTTGCGGCTGGTTGAATTCCTGGAGCCTTCTGCAGTGTTGCTGAACCAAGGGAGGCAGCCTGCACCAGACTATAGGAAACTTGTCTCCTCTACGACCCTATTCCCCACCTTAGCACACTGCCCAGCCCATCCTGGCAGTTTTAATATTGACCCACCAGGGTCAGGTGTGAGGGAGCCAGCAGATGGCCCCTTATCTCTTTTTCCTGGGAACTGTGAATATTTTAGACCTTTGCTTCTTCCTGGAGGTCATAAAATAGGAACCGTTTTCGGCTATAACCATTACAACAGCTGCAATGGAGAAAAACCTGCATTCAGTGTCATAAAGTGTTATCTCGGGTTGGAAATGGCACAAGACCCTAACGGTCCCATGGCCTCTCCCACTAACACCTTCTGCTTCCAACTTCCTTTTCAAGAAGGAGACTCTGGAGGGTCCATTCTGGGGGTGGAGACAGTTGCCTTGCTGGGAATCTGCTCTTCTTGCTGGAACCACAGGGGACAATCTGATTGCTTGGTCACACGGCCGCTCCTCCCAGATTTGAAGCCTCTGTCTCTTCTCCCAAGTTACTCACCCCCTCAGGAAATCCCCCTTGAATTTCTCACCATTGCTCACATGACACGGTTATCAGGTGGGATTTTGTTTTTATTATCATTTTTGGGTTGCCCTCCAGATTCTTCTTGGGCTTTCCTAGTGGCTCAGATGGTAAAGAATCCACCTGCAATACAGGTAGACCCAGGTTCGATCCCTGGGTTGGGAAGATTCCCCTGGAGGAGGGCATGGCAACCCACTCCAATATTCTTGCCTGGAGAATCCCTATGGACAGAGGAGCCTGGCGGGCTATGGTCCACGGGGTCGCATAGAGTCGGACACAACTGAGCGACTAAGCACGCTCCAGATTCTCAATAGCTTTCTCCTTTTCCACAAGTCTTACAAGCATTTATCACATTAAAATACTTTTGCCAGTTTATTACTTTTTCCAAACTGATGTATCCTGCTGGGCTGCTCTGGGCCCTATGACTGGGGAGCTTGAGGCCTGGGTCTCCAGGCATGTTTACTCCGATTTGCTGCCCTAAGAGGAGCTGCCAGCTCCTTCTGGGGTGTGGGATTGGACAGAATGTTCCAGGAGCTGCCTGACCAGCGGAGGCAGAGTTGACTGAAACCATCTCTCGGGTTTTGGATCGGGTACTCCTGACATTGCAGCCGAAGGTCAGTTTTGAGTTTGTTGTTCTCATCAGCATCAAACCCATCGACTCGTGGCACGCATACCGGGGACTTGTGAAACTCTGAGTTGGAATGTCAGGTTCCCACACGAATAGTTTATGAGTTATTCGAAGACAGAGGCTGGGGTTTCCCTGGCAGTCCAGTGGTTAAGTCTCCAAGCTGCCAATGTAAGGGGTGCAGGTTCAATTCCTGGGCGAGGAACTAAGATCTTGCATGCCGCGTGGTGCGGGGCCAAAAAAATAAATAATAAAATAATTTAAAAAAATAAAAGAGGTACCAATTTTGTCTCCAGGCAGAGACAAATGTATCTTCATGGGCCTAGCTGGAAGCAGTGCCAAGACACCTCTGATCTCAGAGATCTTAAAATGCAAAAAACTGTGAATCCGCCTAATAACACAGCGTTCGGGCCACCTTTTTCTGTTTTGTCCTCAAAGCTGCAATGCATTTCTCTAGTCCTTGCTAGAGCCCACGTGCTGTTCCCACAGCATTGCCTTGGTGTATGAATCTGCAAGAAACGCACACACACACAACATGCTCAGTTTGGCACACACACACACACGCTCAGTTTGGCACACACATACACACATGCTCAGTTTGGCACGCACACACACACACGCTCAGTTTGGCACACACACACACGTTCAGTTTGGCACACACGCACACACACACACACACGCTCAGTTTGGCATCAGCTCTGACCTCGTCCTCACTGCTCCACAGTCCTGTGCTCACAGACCCACCCTGCTTAGACCTGTGGGTGTTCCCTGACGCAGCTCTCACTCTGTCCCAGCATCTACTACCTTCCCTTTTGAAACCTGGTTATATTTGTCCTCCTCCCCACTCCCCACCCATCTTCTCCGCTTCCTCACCAGTGAGAGATGTGATTCGGAGACTCCCCACTGTGGGTTGTGATTCATCCCCAGGTGCTCAGCTCCCATCTCTGTAACCAGCGTGGGCTCCCATCCCGATAGGAAACCCTGAGCTGGTGCCTCGAGCAGGGCCTTGGGGCGCCACTGACCTGCCCCCCTCCAGCTCTCATTGCCCTATTTTGATCACCAAGTTAGAATGTTGGTGCAAGTGCTCTTCAGAGAGTTCAGCCGTGAATGGTTGGTGACTGGGTCTGGCCAGAAACCCTGAAGGGACATCGGACTTGAGGGAGAGGGACCCTTGCGGGCATATTAACTGTGATGTCTCCAGGTTCGTGATGCTCCATCCTGGCACCACCAACGAGAGCTCACCTTCACCCCATAGCGTGCTCCAGCCAGACAGATACCTGCTCCCAATGGATGTAACATATAACTTTTGGGTTTTAGAGGGTCATTTCATTTCATTTATTTTTGGCCATGCATGTAGCATGCATGATCTTAATTTTCTGTCCAGGGGTTGAGCCTGCACCATCCCCTACATTGGAAGCACAGAGTTCTAACCACTGAACTATCAGGGGAGTCCTGGAAAGTTATTTTTAAAACAGGTGTTTTGGCATCTCTTTGGCATGTATCTTTTGCAGAAACTTGTTAGAAACTTTCACTGTAATAATCAGCACTCTTCATATGAGGATTTTCTTGTCAAATTGATTTTTAAATTTGGTATCTCAATAAGGTTCATCTACAAATGAATTTGTCAGAATGGAAAGAATCTTATGACTGAGCATAATTCCCCCTTTTGCTTTGGCTGCCAGGAAGCTCCACTACATTAATTGCCCAATTGCAGTAATGGTTTCCTTTGATCCCCCTGGCCTGATGTCATCTTCGATCCACATCGACTGGGCATAAATCTGTCTGAACAGCTGACATCTAAAAGGACAGCCCTGACACTTCTTATTTGACATGTGTTCATTCATTGGAATAACTGTTGCCTCAAAGCCCCAAATGGCCCCACGTTTCTTCCTGATTCCAGAACAATGTCAGTTATCACCCAGCCAGAAATCTCTGAGTGGATTTATCTGTCAGGAGCTGGGGGCTGAGCTGGTCAGCCCCTGCAGAGGGGCGGATGAAGGTCTCTGCTGTCGTCTTGCTGTAGGAGAGGTTCTGAGCAACATGGAGCAGGTTTTCACAAGCCTCAGTAGTGGCTGAGATCTGGCTGGGGCTTGCTGGGCTGGCCTCTGCAGCCAGGCTGAGGCTCCTCCTCACCCCCGCAGCCCCAGGCCAGCCCAGGGGGCTCTCTGTGCCCTGGGACTGTAGAGGGGGAGGGGCGCTCGCAGAACAGATGCTGATGGAGCCCCAGGAAGAACCTCTGTGCTGTGAGGCTGACTGTTTGTGGCAGGCTGGGCAGGTGTGGAAGTTGTTGCCGTGCTCCATGCTGCTGGGACCCTGCCAGGGCACAGACGGGTGCCCGGGGAGGGGAGTGGGGCTCTATGGAACCACCCATCGTGGCTGCAGCAGCCTCTCTACTGGGCGATGGGTGCAGCAGCACGTGGGAAAGGTGTCCCCTATTTCTTCTCCTTCCCCTCTCCTCCAGCTATTCCAGTGAGGTTCAGTTTTCCTGGAAACCGTTCATTATTGAGTCTCTTGATGGCTGAACCGAAAGAGATAACTAGTCTAATCACAGATCGAGCTCACTTGTCTCAAGACAGCCCCAGACAACCTCAGGCAGGGGCCTGTCTGCCCTCCCCTTGTTCCTACAGCCAAACCCAGACTGTCAGTTGACATTTCGTGAGGTCTGCTTGAAATAAGACACTCCTCGGGGACTGGACAAGACCATCTTCACTGGGTCACCTGAGGTTTGCAGCTGTCGCGGGAGGGATTGCCCCTGCTAGGTGCAGGACACACATCCGGATTTCTCTCGGCATTGCCGTGGTAGGAGAGGTTTCTTGTTGACCGAGACCAGGAGGGCAGCTGTGCAGGTGGAGATGGGGTTTTGTTGGCATGATGGGATCAGCTTTTTCTTCCTCCTCTTGTGTTTCCAGATCTTTCTCTAATTTCTCTTTATGATAAAGGGGAAACGGTGAAATAATATCCTCAAGCAAGCCTGACTGACTGCAGGGGAGAAGCCATCTAGCAAGTGCAGTGAAGACCTGCATGAGGTTCTCTGCTCCGGGGCAGGGAGGGCATTTGACAAGAGTGGCCCTGGGCCTACCTTCTAGGCCATGCTGTAGATTCAGGAGGGTGACTGACCCACAGGAGAGCATCAGAGAGGCCCCTGTAGGGACCACGTAGTGATCGAGAGCCTGGGCTCGATGTTGACCCGGGCTTGGACTCCATGCCCGGTCACTTCCTAACCATGTGCAGGGGGCCCCCTGCTTCCCCGCTCCCCAGCTTCGAGTCCCTGATGCTGTGAGAGGTGGGGCGGGTGGGATGGAGGGAGCAGAAGCCAGCATGTCCTCTCTTCTGGTGGGAGATGCAGCACCTCTGGTGGCTCAGGGGCACTGGAGGAGAGGGAGCTGCCTGACACGGATGGCAGGGGAGAGCTACAGAAGGTTCTGGAGTCTCCCCTGGCCCCGGGAGCCTGTGTGCTTGCCCAGGGCCAGCCTGTTGGAGAAGTGCTCGCTCCAGATGCTCTGGATGCTGGGGAAATCAGGGTTTGAGCAAAGCCTCAGGAGATGTGGTCCACAGCCACAGAAGGCAGTCTCCTTCTGAGTTCCTGCCACAGTGGGGCGCGGAGGTGGGGGGTGCACGAGGTCAGGAAAGCTCCTGGAAGAACGCGCCCACCGCGCCCAGCTCCCCTGGCCCCCTTGCTCTTGTTCCACACTGCTGCCATAGCTACCTGCCAGGCACCCTGAGCACCCAACCCAGGGTCCTGGTATCTGCAGCCCCTCCACCCTACCAACCTCTTTCCTCCTTACCCTTCCCTTGTCTGGAACTTTCCAAAGTCATGGCTGCCTAGGCCCCCTGTGTGGGCTCTTCCTTCCCCTAAGACATTGTCTTCTGCTCAGAAGACCCTAGAGTCTTATGGGTTCTTATGAGTCTTCCATCTCGGCTCAGATACCCTCTTCTCTGACCCCGAGTCTGAAGAAGGCTCCTCTTAGAGCCATAGGCTGACTTAGGATTTTAGTCTAGTTTGGTTCACTCACTTGGTTGGTAGAGGCTTCTGCTCTAGGGCCCAGGAGGTGAGTTGTGAGGATGCAGTTGCAGGAAGGTCCGTTTGACTGCAAGTCTGTAGAAGACATTTTTAGTATCAGTGCTATTTGCAAAGATTCCACTCTGATTTAAAACCCAGAGCTGTGGCCCTGGAGTGGGTCTGGGGACCTTCTTGTAAGCAGGACAAAGCAGAGGGATTGAGTACAACCTGCAGACATGTCTTCTTTAGCCCAGAGGTATTTTGAAATAAAATAGAAGATTTCACGAAGTGGATTTCAGCACTTTGAGAGAGAAAGTTCTTTAGGTCTGATCCCACTGGGCCCACAAACCTTAGCGGCAGCCCCTGGCTGGCCCTACCTAGGGACAGTGTGGTCAGTCCCCCTGGGCCCACTTCCTCTGAGTTCTCTAGCTAGAGATCACAAGAGTCAAGTGAGGTGTGTGATCCTGGGGTGTTGAGAGTGACCGTCACCTTGTCCTGGATGGAGGCCCATAATTCTGTTCCCTTCCTGAAGGAAGGGGGTGGGGTACTTCCAAGCCCCTCAGCATAAGCAGCTGCTTCACCTGCATCTCAGCCCCGAGAGCAGGTTTGGTTGAGAGAAGAGATCCCCAGGCAGAGGGGCATGCACCCTGCAGCCTGTAGTGCCCGCATGGCACCCAGGACCCTCCTGCACCTGTGCTTCCTCTCCTGCAGGGCCAGGCTCCTCACCCTGTCCCCTCCTTCCTGAGCCCACTGAGGAGGCGTCTGGGAAAGAATGATTCATGCACACCCTGAATTTCCAAGCTAGAAAGGCGCTGGGAGAGCTCCCCACCAGCCTCTGAAAGCGCCTCAGGCCTGACCAGAAATAGCCGTGACAGTAGGGTCTGATTTTGCCCTTCAGTGCTGTTGGGTTCTGCTTTGGTAAATATGGAGCCTTCAGACTAAATCCTGAAATGTTTCAAGATACTTGTTTCCTTTTCCTCTGAATTTTTATTCATTGTAAACTACATGGTTAATGATAGCAAAATAAAAAAGGGAGATCTCAGTGCCAGCACTGTGCTGCTGCTAAGTCGCTTCAGTCGTGTCCGACTCTGTGCAACCCCATAGACGGCAGCCCACCAGGCTCCTCCGTCCCTGGGATTCTCCAGGCAAGAACACTGGAGTGGGTTGCCATTTAGCACTGTAATATTATACATTTCTGTCTGCTTTTTCAGTCCTTTTTCATACGTGGACGTGATTGTAATTATAGTACAATTAAAACTCATTCACTTCAGTATTTCCAGCACCCAGAACAGAGGTTGGCATGCAGTAGGATTTAGTAAATGTTTGTTGATTGTAGAATATTTGTTTATGTAAGTATAAAGTGAATTCTTCTAATTGCATCATACACTGATTACCATTGCACCAAGTTGTTAGATTTTATTTGCCACTTTACTGTATCTAGATTTCCCCCCTAATTTATGAGGATTATAAATACTGTTACAGACCACATAACTGTTTTTGACTGTTTGGAATTACTTTCCTAGAATAAATTTCAAGCATTTGAATTCTTGGATCAGAGGAAAGAAGATTAAAAATTATGGAAATTGCTTTCTAAAATCTTATTAATATTTATCCTTGTTGCTGAAATTGTTTGAAAATATTAGTTTTATCATAATCTCATCTGCTTTGAAAATTTATAGTTTTTAAATTTTTGCTTACATTGTAGTGTAAGCTGGTACCTAATTGTTTTGATTTGCCTATCTGTATGTGTGATTATTAGTATGGGTTGAAGAATTGTCTAAGAATTTAATAGCTTCCTTTTGTATGCCTTGCCTAATTTGAGTAGTGTTATAGATTTTTTAAAAATTGGATTTGGGTGAATTTCTCACATAAGTATAATTAACTCAATTTTTCCTATCATAGTAGCTACACACATTTTTCCTAGTGTGTGATTTTCCATTTTTAATATCTGGTGAGTCGTTATAGGCGTGATCTTCTCTTCTTTGGAGAGCAGAGAGCATGGTTGTCCGAAGGACCTTAGAGCCCTCCCCTGCCCCTGATGTCTCTGACCGGGACCCCGGCCCGGGGAGCAGAGGCCACAGCTCACCCGCCTGCTGGCACAAAGTGCCCAGGGCTGGCGCGACCCCAGCCCGCTGCTCCGTAGTTGTGGACTCTCTGCACACCTTGTGTTGCTCTTCTGGCCCAGAAAGTTCAAACTGGGATTCATGCTGGAGCTCTTTTTTGGACCAAGGCAGTCTTTGTCGGACTCTCCTGAAGGGGGCCATTGCCTCTGCAGTGACAGGGAGGCAGCCATCCCACCCTTCTGACTCAGGACATCTAAAAATATCCTGGGCTGGGGCCTTTGGAGGAGCCCATAATCGATCCGTGGACATTAAGCTCTTAAGAGGCAGTAAATGCAGTTTTGATACTGAATTGCCTCACAAGATGCATTAGTTGTACGGTATGGGAAGCCACCTATCTGCCAGGTGTTGTCTTAGATATTTGGGATCTGTAGAGGCAGAGGACAGGGACAGGGGCCCAGGATCAAGGTGGACTCGTATCAGGAGGGCTCCTCTCTTGTCACTGGGGAGGCACTCCAGAACTGGCAGGTGACCCCTGAACTGACTGGTGGAGACCTGGTTAGAAGCAGAGATCCTAATCCCAGTTCTGCCTGCATCATCAGCTTCCCAACTCCCAGTGCATGTTCACGGTCAGGTCTGGTCATCCATCCAGCAAACATACAGTGGACACTTAGCTAAGACTCTGTGCCGGGCAGCATATTAAAAAACAGAGACATTACGTTGTCAACAAAGGCCCGTCTAGTCAAGGCTATGGTTTTTTCAGTGGTTATGTATGATGTGAGAGTTGGACTGTAAAGAAAGCTGAGCAGTGAAGAGTTGATGCTTTTGAACTGCGGTGTTAGAGAAGACTCTTGAGAGTCCCTTGGACTGCAAGGAGATCCAACCAGTCCATCCTAAAGGAGATTAGTCCTGGGTGTTCATCGGAAGGACTGATGTTGAAGCTGAAACTCCAGTACTTTGGCCGCCTGATGGGAAGAGCTGACTCTTTTGAAAAGACCCTGATGCTGGGAAAGATTGGGGGCAGGAGGAGAAGGGGACGACAGAGGATGAGATGGTTGGATGGCACCACAGACTCAATGGACATGTGCTTGGGTAAACTCCAGGAGCTGGTGATGGACAGGGAGGCCTGGAGTGCTGCGGTTCATGGGGTCGCAGAGTTGGACATGACTGAGCGATTGAACTGAACTGTGCCGGGCGCTCACATATTGCTACAAAGGTGACTGAGGCATGGTCCACCCCTCAGGGGATTATACTTTAGTGGGGTAAGCAGGAATACTAATATCTATCTGTCAAACAAGCAGACTTATTAAATGAGTGTCAGTAAAGTTCCAGTGTGGCCACACAGGAATCAGTAAATAGATTGCACAGGGTTTGAGCAAAGTGTCTGTGAAGAGGTGGTACTCAGCCAAGTCTAGAGGGATGAATAGAATTCCAGGTGGGGCGAGGAAGATGGAGGAGAAGGGAGAGGACCACACAGCCTAAGGGTCAGAAGGACCGGCACCAGGAGGTGGATGCCGTTGCCTAGGGTGGCCCTGGTGCAGGGAGTGGGCAGGGAGGAGGAGGTGGGTCTGGTTGGCAAATGCCGCGTAGAAACCATGGAAGAGTTTGAGGGGTCATGATGATCCCACATGTGATAGCCAGGGAGGCCCTGGGTCTTAAGTCGGCCAAAGCTGAGAAGGGGACCGGGAAGAGAGAGCCTCGGGCCTTGGAGGTGAGGAGCCCATGTGCCTAGCCTGCCCATGAGGACACCGTCTTCCACCACTGCTGATCCAGTAACAGCAGGTGGCGGGTGATTTGCGGTTTTATCGGCCTCGGCCTGGTCAGCTAGAGTGGGGAGCGGGTCAGTGGCAGCAGCCCCCCTTGAGGTCTGTTTGCTTAGTCTGGAGAAAGCCTGATTGGTGTGTTTGTTCGCTGTTTGCCCATCATATGGCGGATGTTTAATGGTGAGGGAGTGGCAGAGGACATCAGCAGAGAGCTGGCCCAAATTCTGAAAGTTGGGAGCTGCTTCTGAGGGGCAGAAGACTTCCCTGGTGGCTCAGATGGTAAAGCGTCTGCCTACAATGCGGGAGACCCGGGTTCAATCCCTGGGTCGGGAAGATCTCCTGGAGAAGGAAATGGCAACCCACTCCAGTATTCTTGCCTGGAAAATCCCATGGACGGAGGAGCCAGGTGGTCCAAGAGATTGCAAAGAGTCGGACACGACTTTACTTTTACTTTTCTGATGGGGCAGGAGTGCCCTAATTCCTTCATCTAAGTTGGGAAGCTCTCATGGTGAGAACGATGATGTGTTTCTGCTTCCATTACAGATGCCTTAGGGTCCCCTGGGCCATCCGGAGGAGTCAGTCCCAGCCGCCAGCAGTTCCAAGCAGCGCACATGCACCCGGTGGGCTCCCGCTCTGCCTCCGGCTCCTGCTGACGCACCTGGGAACCCCGTCCCCCAGCCTCCCCACCCGACGTCCTGGTCTGCAGCCCCCCTACCTGAGCCATGGAGGCCCCCGAGGTCCCCGTGGGCTCGCTGATTGACTTTGGGGCCGAGCCATCTGCTTCCTTGCCGCTGGAGGCGCCGCCCCCGAAGCTGCAGGATGGGGATAGCTCCCCCGGAGAGGGAGCCTCGGAGAGCGAGACCACGGAGTCCGCGGACAGCGAGAACGACATGGGCGAGTCTCCCTCTCACCCGTCCTGGGGCCAGTACCGCCGCTCCTCCTCCAACGAGTCCTTCTCCTCCAACCAGAGCGCTGACTCGGCCAAGGATGAGGAGCTGCTGGAGCTCCGTGAGTTCATGCGCAGCTACGTGGAGAAGATCTTCTCTGGAGGGTAAGCCCCAGCCCTCACCCGCCACTGGCACCTCCCTGGCTCAGCACCACATGCTGCCTGCAGACCCCCTTGGAGAGATTCCCCCCGCTCAGGGCTAGGCTTTGCTTCCTCTGCATCTGAGGTGAGCCCCCGTGGGCATGCCTTCCAAGGTGTTGTAGCTGACAGCGAATTAGGGGTGCTGTAAGGCCAGAAGGTTTCAGGTACCAATGCCTCTTGCTACCCTGACTCAGCTGCTAGGATGGGGACTTGCCCTCGCACCTTTCTCCCACCTCGCTTTGGTGGCTTCTGACGGTTTGAACTAGGAGCATAGATAGCTGCGCAGAAGCAGAGGCTGGACCTGGGAATCTGTTTCACAGCTGTTACCAGCTCAGCAGGGGAAAGGGAAACGGGTTCAGTTCAGGCCTCAGGTCTCGATGCCGCTCTTGCATCTTTGCACAGCAGCACGTGAAATGCTGAAGGTCCCTCCTCAGGACCTGCAGCATCAGCACCAATGGATTGTTAGAAACGCAGAGTCCTGGGCCCCAGCCGACCCCCTGAGTCAGAATCTGCCTTTAACAAGGCCTCTGAGATGGGCACATGTGGCCTGAGGAGCTCTGGCCAAAGGGACCCTTTTCCAGCTTCGTTAAAGCGTAAGAAGGATTTCTGCCTGTTGACGGCACACAGCGAGGATGTTGTTTCCTGTTGTGCTTTAGCCCCTCAATGGTTAACTGGCAGGGTGATTTCCACCTTTGGCAGATGTGGCTCAGTTTTCTCTGCGGTTGGAGAGGAAAAGAGTTTATTAGCATCCCAATAATTGTCCATCCCCCAAATGCTTTTATGTGTGATTTTGAGTGCATTCTGGGATAGCAGTAGATGTGGCTTCCTACTTATTTTGTTTGACTCACACTGAAATTAGTCAGCTTTCTCCAAGTACACCCAGTTAATGAAAAGGGGAGAAAGCCCAGAAGCTCACTGACTTGCCAGGAAGGCCAATCGAGATTTGTGGCAGCCTGTCTGTCAGCAGTATGGAACCTGGACGACTGAGTCAGATGCCTTGTCAAGAGCATTCATTCCAAAGCTCCATGCACATGCCTGGCAAATTATTATGTTTCATCTGGTGTTGGTATTTTGGGATAAATCAGGCCAAGATGTTTTCTATGAAACCTTAAATAAATGAAATTACAAAAGCCAATTGATCTTCAGCCTTCTGCTACCCCAATCTAGTCATTAGATTGGAGGTAGAGTACTGTCCCCCCCCCCACGAAAGTGATTAGAAGTGGTTTAGATCAGGTGAGCATGTTGTCCACCCTGGTGGTGGTGACTCGCAGGCCTGGGGCCCCCTCCCCGATCTTCACCCCTCAGACACAGAGCCGGGGAGCATCAGAGAGCAGACTGGCCCTTCAGAAGTGAGTGGAATAAGCAATGAGGCCCTCAGATGGCTGGAGGGGCCTCAGACCGTGGGCTCCGTATGTCCTGCTGAAACTGAGCAGGTTAGGAATTCTTAACTCCAGTGGGTGGCTCCATACCTCATCAGCTCTAAAGATGAGGGGAGGTCGGGTGAGTTGGAGAGCCCAGCTGTCAGAGGCTTGTGGACCTTGTGAGTGCCCAAACCTCACTGAGACGGGCGGTCTCGTGGGCCTTGGAGCCAGGAAGTCTAGATGGGGCTCCCGCTTGCTATTCCCCAGTTGTGTCTGACCCTCCAGCCAGGGTCCTCATCTTGGAAACAGCAATAAACCCATTGCTCTCGAGGTTGCCCAGAGGCTAGAATGTGCCTCTGCACTTGGTGGAGTGCAGTCCATCGGGGAGCCGAGGCGAGGATCGGGGTCCAGGGTCCAGTGTCGCCTGCACTTAGGTGTGCTTTCCTTCCTCTTCCCCAACTGTAGTCCTTTTAGTTCCAGAGGATTAAAGCTTTCCTGTCTTTCCCCGCTGCCCTCTTCTCCAGGGAGGACTTGGACCAGGAGGAGAAAGCCAAGTTTGGCGAGTACTGCAGCAGCGAGAATGGGAAAGGCCGGGAATGGTTTGCCCGGTATGTGAGCGCCCAGGTAAGGGGGTGACAGGGCTGTCACCTGCTCGGGAGAAACGCCCCCACCGGAAAAACATGTGACGCTCATCTAGAGATGTTTCGAAAAGGCCTTTTTAGAATAGTGGAAGATGCAGCCTGGCCTCTCAGCCACATGAAATTCCAGATATGTTCGTCTTTTAAGGACAAGCACGTGGGCTGTGTCCCCGCATGTTTTTATTAAAGAACCCACGACATTCAGTTTTCATAAAGTATTCAAGACAATGACAGCCGTGTAAGCTCAGATGAGAAATTTTGTAAATAGCCAATGGGTTCTTTTTTGTTTTTCCTGTAAAATGGATGAAGTTCTTAGTTTTTAAAGTACTTTTTACTAACATAACTTTGCAAAGCAACTATGCTCCAATAATAAAATTTTTTAAAATGTATTTTTTTATCACAACTAATTTATTCTCACAAGAAAAAATAGAAAATGCTGGTAAGCAAAAGTAGAAAAAGTGCCCATAAATCCCCCATCCTAAAAATAGCCAGCCTTGTCACCTTGGGGTCGCATCCTTCCATACTTCCCCATGTGTGGGTGAGTGGGTGAAGTTCCTAGCTTTTAAAATCTCACAAAGAGACACAGGGAATGATGTGGGGCGGTCTGGGGGCAGGGCAGCCCTTCGCTGAGTCCGGGTCTCTGTGGAGCAGGGCTCGTGTTGGGCCCGAGCGGGGCTGCGCTTAGAGATGCTCAGCACTTAGAGAAGTGGTGGTGAGCCTACAGCCCCTCTGAGCTGAGCAGAGCTCTGCCAGCGGCTGCCTGACCATCTGCCCTCTTCCTGGACAGCGCTGCAACTCCAAGTGCGTCTCAGAGCCCACCTTCTACCGCCTGGTGCAGTCCTTCGCGGTGGTCCTGTTCGAGTAAGTGATGCTGTGGCTCAGAGCCTCCGTCCTAACTGCTCATCTTTCCTCCCTCCCCGCCCGAGACCCCAGTCATGAGTACCTGCCCCACACATGCGTCATCAGCTCGATTGCTCTGGCGCTCCCCGGCATCTGCTGGGAGTCATGACCAGCATCTCACGGGAAAGTGCACAGTCCCCACCCAGCAGGAGAGGAGAGGACCACAGCTGGGTGTGAGTCAGTTCCCCCCGCCCCACCTGTCTGGAGACAGGCTGTGATTCCACGGCCCGCCCTGTCCTCCTCCAGCCCAGATCGGGGTTCTCTGGACTTCCTGTAGTGACGTGCTCCACACACACTCTCATCACCCAGTAATGAGATGGCTGGATGATGTCACCTGCCCGGAGTCCTAGTGAGGCACTGCTGGGGCCTTTTGTCTCAGAGGGTGTCCTGGACCATGTGGGCTGGGAGGAAGCCCCCCGCCAATGTGTGGCCGTGGAGGCTGGCCGATGACTCGAGGGACTCCTGCTCCTGAGGCCTAGGGCTCTAGGACTCTTGACCTGATTCAGACGCCCTGACTTGCTTCAGAGCTGGACATGCCCTCCGCAGTGTGAACGGGAGGAGCCGTGTCTGCCCGGGGGTAACTAAGCAGTGACTTTAATCATGGGGCAGGTTCATGGGAAACTGGGGGCAGAGGGAAGCCCTGACTCTGATCTGACCGTCATTTAAACCCACTTGCCCCATCAACTCAGTGTGGCCTCGGAGCAGGTCCTGGTCTATGGCTTAGGCTGTGGCCACTTTCCCCACCTTTTTCTCTTCCCCATGAACGCAGGGCATGGACTGGAGGAAAATTGACAAAAGAAAGGAGCCCCTATTTTTCTTAACACTTATTCTGAATGTGCCAAGTTCCGGGTGTGCTCAGGAGGAATCCTGGCCTGGGTGGAGAGGCCTTGTGGAGGGAGTCAAGGGCCCACACTCTCTGGGGATGCGTCAGGAGCTGCACAGAGGTCGGGGGTCAGCATGCTCTCCCGTCCTGAGGACACTTCCACCTCCAGACATTTGTATCTATAGGAACTTTCATGAATGTATACTGTTTATAGATGGTGTCACATATGCTATGCCCCCATATGGTAACATGCTTATCTAATTCTCCATTTTTTTTAAAATTATTCCTTAAATAAGTACACTGGGTGGTTGGGGGAGTTAAATTTTAAACACAGACTCCTTCCATGACTTTGTTTGTGAGCATATTTTTTTTTTATGGTTGCAAAAAAAATTTATAGAAATGTAGCTTTTTAGATTTATTGGATTATTTTTATGTTAAATGATAAAGTGGCCCTCATCCCACTGTTTAGATAATGTCTGTTGATTTTCTTTCTTGAAATACTTATCTGAAGTGAAAAACTAAACAGGAAAGAAAGTGCATGAGGGAACAGAACGGAAAGACACCGAAGCCTAGGACGAAAAGGAAAGGTTCTCTCGCTTCTGGTCCATCTCCCAGCGATAACCCCACTCTGAATAACGCACGCGCCAGCAAGGACATGCTTCTTCTAAAAGTGCAGTCCCCTACGTTTGCATTCAGTGGTGCGTCTGCCATGGCTACTGCTGCTGCTGCTGCTAAGTCGCTTCAGTCATGTCCGACTCTGTGCGACCCCATAGACGGCAGCCCACCAGGCTCCCCCATCCCTGGGATTCTCCAGGCAAGAACACTGGAGTGGGTTGCTATTTCCTTCTCCAATGCATGAAAGTGAAAAGTGAAAGTGAAGTCGCTCAGTCGTGTCCGACCCTCAGCGACCCCATGGACTGCAGCCTTCCAGGCTCCTCTGTCCGTGGGGTTTTCCAGGCAAGAGTACTGGAGTGGGGTGCCATTGCCTTCTCTGGCCATGGCTATGAGGTGTTGTAATATATGAATGCATGACTATACCAAGATTTACTCAGCACCTGCCCTGTTAATGGGCTTTAGCTGATTCCTCCTTTTCTTCTCTAATTCATGGTACTACAGTGGACATCCGAAGAAGGCAATGGCACCGCACTCCAGTACTCTTGCCTGGAAAATCCCATGGATGGAGGAGCCTGGTAGGCTGCAGTCCATGGAGTCACTAAGAGTCAGACACGACTGAGTGACTTCACCTTCACTTTTCACTTTCATGCATTGGAGAAGGAAATGGCAACCCACTCCAGTGTTCTTACCTGGAGAACCCCAGGGACAGGGTTGCCTGGTGGGCTGCCGTCTATGGGGTCACACAGAGTTGGACACGACAGAAGCGACTTAGCAGCAGCAGCACCAGTGGACATCATTATAGCTTTGCAGCTACAGATTCCCAGGGGCAGGCAGGTCCTGCTTTTGAAGTTTTTTCCCCTTTTTTTGTTTGCTGAGTTGAATGGATCCATGTGTATCTCATACTCTCAATATAGTAAGTACAGTCCTTTACATCTGTAGGACATCTTCTAGCCTAGCACAGGCTCTGGTATGTAATCGATTACTTTGATTTTCAGCAAGTGGTATAGGGTAGGTAGGTATTCATATTCCCAGTCATTCTCAAAGTGCTGTCTCTGGGCCAGGAGCCTCAGAACATCAGCTTCCCAAGGCAGTTTGTTAGAGATGCATGTTCTTGGGCCCTGCCTGAGACCTGCTGACCCAGAGACTCCAGGGTGGACCCAGAAATCCACATCTTAACACGCTGTCCAGGTGACCCTGGTGCTGCCCACGTCTGCGTATCACCCAAGCCCATGCTCCTTCCCGAGAAGTAGGGCCAGATGCAGGTATAGGCCTGAGATGCGAGGCCCATCCTCCAGTTCTGGGGCTGCCCTTTGGGGCAGGGTCGAGCTTCCTGGGCCCTGGCTGTCCCACCTTGACAGTGAAAGAGGCCTGGTAGATGGATGGCGAGGGCCTTCCCACCCAGAATCAGACCTTCTCCCAGGCTGTGTCCCTGGACCCAGGGAGCTCTTTCTGTGTCTTCTCCTCCAGAGCATCAGGTGGGTGAGGTAACAGTTAGACGTGTCTGTGAGTATGCTGGTCCTCTCAGGAACATGCGGAGGAAATCGGGTCGGGGGACCCATCAGCCAGTCACCGCTCTCCCCGTTTCAGGTGTCACCAGATGGATGACTTCGGGCCCGCCAAGAACCTCATGACCATGTGCTTTACCTACTACCACGTCGGTGAGGCCCTGGCGCGGCTCGCGGGGAGGGCAGACCCTCGCCTTCCAACGCCCGTCGAGTGGAGATTTCTTTTTTGCTTAGTTTTTACTTTTTAACTGCACTGCGTAGCATGTGGGAGCTTACTTCCCTGACCAGGGATCGAACCCGCAGCCCCTGCAGTGGAAGCACAGACTCTTTATCACTGGAACTCCAAGGAAGCCCCCAAGTGGGGATTTCTTAAGGCAAAGCTGCGGGGCACCCAGAAAACAAAGGGAGCTGGTGTTAGGGTGGGGTTGAGGAAGAGGGAGACTCCTGGAACAGGAGGAGAAGGGTCGGGAGGCTGAGGGTCGGGAGGCTGAGGGTCGGCTGTGAGGAAACGAGAAGGTGGACACATGGGGCAGGATGCTTCAGGTGGATGCCGGGATGGCTGGTGTGAGGATGTGCAGGTCTCATGTTCAGGGTGAACGGGAATGCAGGGTCAGCTGTGGACAACGGTGAAGAGGAGCAGCTGGGCTGTGGGCTGGAGCTGCCTCTGAGCAGAGGGCAGGTTGATCTGTGCTGGCTCATGGCCCTGGGGCCTCCCAGTACATCGCAGCTAGAGGGCTCCCCTGTGAAGCTCCTTGAGCTGCAACCACAGGCACTTGTTCAGGCCTCCTTAAGGAGATAGCTTCTGGGAGCCCACTCAGGGGCTGGAGCTGGGTCAGGGCAGCACTGGCACCGTGGGTCACTCTAGCATCCCCTTCCTCTGCATCTCAACTCCATCCTACTGGCTACTGGCCTGACTCCTCAGCTTGGGGCCCTTTGGCCTGAGAGAGCAACCTGGGCCTGCGGGGCTGCCTGGACCTTGGTCGGTACACAGCCTTGGGGAGGGACATTCCTCCTTTCTCCTGGCTGCCCTCCTCCAGCATCTCCCGTGCCCAACACCCTCCTGTTTCAGGCCCAGCCCAGGTGCCACTCAGCACACTCTGTGCTGCCCTCTACCTATGTGTGCTGCGCACCCACCTTCTGGACTCACTGCTTCTTGGGGGCTGGGTCCCTGCCTGTTTCCTCTTCTGTCCCTGGTGACCCCTGGCTGACCTGGACACAGTAGGTGCCTAGGGACTGCCTGAGAGCGCAGGGGCCCAGGCCCTGCGCCTTCTTGAGGGCATCCCTGAGCCTTCCCATCAGCTTGTCCAGTGATGGCGGAGGTGGCAACCCCGGCCTCTGTGGTTCCAGTCGGTTCTCATCGCTCTCCCACTGCCAGGTAAACCGCACCTGCTCCCCACGGAGTCCAAGGAGAAGCCGACTGGGAGCATCGACTCCTACCTGAAGTCAGCCAACAGCTGGTTGGCGGAAAAGAAGGACATTGCTGAGCGGCTGCTGAAGAACACGTCGGCCAAGACGGAGAACGTCAAGGGCTTCTTTGGGCTGGAGACCAAGCCCAAGGGGCCCCCAGTCAGGAGGAGCGAGTGAGTGTGCCCTGTGTGCGCCCCTCCCCGGCCACGGGTGTGACCAGGAGGCTGCTCCCTGGCCTGGTGACGGAAGCACCTCAGCCTCCTTGGCTGTCGTTGGGGCCTGAGAGCCGCTCTGGGAAGCGCAGCTGCTTCCCCGCCCTCCAGAGTTTTCCACATCTCAGTTCTAAAAGACTGGCGATTGGTAAACGTAGCATTGATTTCATGCACATGCTTTCAGAAAACCACCTAAATGTACACATGGGTCATGAGACATAATCCTGTTTAAGCAATGTTGAAGGGTTCTTTGGGAAACTGGGGCCGGGGGGTTGTTTTGTCACTTCTATGGTTTCTCTCCCCAAGGGAGGAAGAGGGCAAACCCCAGGAGAAGCCACGGAAGACGGGTGAGTGCCTCCTGGGCCCCAGGGCTGTGGGCGCCCGGGTGGCACCACTGCAGCCCCTCGGGGCCTTAGCTCAGCCCACAGCAAACCAGCAACTCCCTTGGGCAGGTGCCCACGCATCTGGGGCTCCAGCTCCCCGTAGCAGGAGACACTGTCCTGCGTGATTCCCCAGTTGCCCCTGCTCCAGCCTGTAATCTAGTACTGAATTTCTATTGAAAAACCACTTCTCTGGGGACCAACTCCTCATCATAGGGACGTCAAGGAACTTTTCTGGGGTGGGGGAGCCATTTGTGGAGCCCTCTCTGGACTGAATCCTCAGGGCCAGGCCTGAGCATGTCGTTACTGATGTGGGCCTCAGGGCAGGTGCCCTGGAATTTCCACTGCATGTCTATGTGACTCTGGGGGCACATGGGGCCTGCCGGGAGGGCTGCTGGGGCAGTTTGCCCCGCTCAAGTCTCCCTCCCCATCCCACAGTGACTGTGTGCAGCCCGGAAGAGGAGAGGAAAGGAGAGAAGATCTACCTGTACACACACCTGAAACAGCAGCCCATCTGGTAAGGCCACCCTCCACCTGGGGGGCAGCAGCTGCCAGCTCCATAGAAATGACAATAGCGAGTGTTGGCGGGGATGCGGGGAAATTAGAACCTCATACACTGCTGGTGGGACTGTCCGAGGCAGCAGCCACTCTGGAAGACGACCTGGCAGTTCCTCAGAGGTTAAACAGAGTTTTACCCCAAGACCCAGCAATTCTACTCCTGGGTAGATGTGCAAAAGAATTGAAAACGGGTACTCAGGCAAAAATCTGTGCACATACATTCATGACACGCTGTTCATAAGAGCCCAGAGATGGGAACAACCTGATGTCCGTCCATGCAGATGCACAAAGTGTGGGCTGTTACTCAGCCACGTAAAGGAATGGGGCACCCACACCCGCCACAGCGTGGGTGGACCTGGAAAACATTATGCCAAATGACCAAAGCCAGGCCCAAAGGACCACGCAGTGTATTTACATAAAGTGTCCAGGAGGCAAAGCTCTGGAGACAGTGGCCTGGTGGTTGCCAGGATCCGGGGGAAGCAGGGAATGAGATGATGAAAAGGTCCCAGAAACAGACAGTGGTAATAGTTGCACAGTTGCGCAAGTCCAGGAATAGACCACAACCCAACCCGCTGAGTGGTAGACTTTGAAAGTGTGGGTTTTCTGGTATGTAAATTATGTCCTAGTCCAGCTGTTTTAGGAGAGGGAAATGGCAACCCACTCCAGTATTCTTGCCTGGAGAATCCCAGGGATGGAGGAGCCTGGTAGGCTGCTGTTTGTGGGGTTGCACAGAGTTGGATATGACTGAAGCAACTTAGCAGCAGCAGCAGCCAGCTGTTTTACGTATATAAATACCATACTCACACAAAGGCCATGGAGTGGGAAACCCATGGTCAGGGAACGCTCCACCCTCTGCTGTGAGCACACCCTCATCCCTCCAGAGCCTCTCCGTCCACGTGTTTTATTTTATTTACTCACAAGTTGGAGGCAGATTAGCATTTGGAACCCAAAGGGTGTCAGACGCTCCCCTCCCACAAGGAATACCGTCTAGCGGCATGAGAGCTTGGCACAACAGGACAGGGCGTGGGAGCCGTGTAGCCGGCCAGAGCTGGGCGGCAGCTGTCTGGAAACCTGTGGCCCCAGGCTGCAGGGCCAGGCTCGGGTGGCAGCAGGGAGAAGCCCACCAGCCTGGGGCCCACGTCCATGATTTAACTCAGGCCCCTTTGGGCTCAGCTAGGCTACTGTCTTACCTTCTGCTTCAGGGCTCAGCACACTTTTCTATGGACGGCTGGGTGATAAATCTTTTAGGCTTTACCAGCAACCACTCTCCTCTGCCTCTGTAGTGCAAAAGCTGCCATGGACAGGATGTAAGTGGGTGATCGTGGCTGTGAGCCCTTAAAACTTGATTTACACAAAGACACAGAGGCCTGAGTTTGTCCCATGTGCCATAGGTTTGCCGACTCTGATCTTTGGGAAGAATGGTTCTGTCTTGTGCGACCCCATGAGCGTGTCTGCTCTCTGCACATGGCCTGTCCCTGCCAGGTTCCCATTTCTGTTAATAGATGCTGCTGTAGAAAAGCAGGTCTCCTTGAGGCCTCTGCTTCCTGTTGGGAGTCTCAGTGGGAGACCGAGAAGGGGAAGTGGCTTCATCCATGTCCTACAGGTGAAGGTTCCACCTTCCCAGATTATAGGTCCTGGGAGACATGCAGATGACTGCCAAGGCCCAGGAAACCAGCTCCATTGAGGATAAAGGCACATAGACCCTTCTGGGCCATGTGGAACTAAAGAGGCAACTAAAGAACCTTTTGATGAGGGTGAAAGAGGAGAGTGAAAAAGCTAGCTTAAAACGCAGTGTTAAAAAACCTAAGATCATGGCATCCAGTCCCATCACTTCATGGCTAATAGAAGGGAAAAAAGTGGAAACAGTGACAGATTTTATTTTCCTGGGCTCCAAAATCACAGCGGATGGTAACTGCAGCCATGAAAATAAAAGTCACTTGTTCCTTGGAAGGAAAGCTATGACAAACCTAGACAGCATGTTAAAAAGCAGAGACATTGATTCACTGACAAAGATTCATACAGTCAAAGCTATGGTTTTTCCAGTAGTCATGTATGGATGTGAGAGTTGGACCATAAAGAAGGC
This sequence comes from Capra hircus, assembly GCF_001704415.2. Classification (NCBI taxonomy): domain Eukaryota; kingdom Metazoa; phylum Chordata; class Mammalia; order Artiodactyla; family Bovidae; genus Capra; species Capra hircus. The sequence continues at coordinate 12,575,725 of NC_030825.1, forward strand.
TGAGCACTGAAGAATTGATGCTTTCAAATTGTGGTGCTGGAGAAGATTCTTGAGAGTCCCTCAGACTGCAAGGAGATCCAACCAGTCCATCCTAGAGAAAATCAACCCTGAATATTCATTGGCAGGACTGATGCTGAAGCTGAATCTCCAATACTTTGGCCACCTGATGCTAAGAGCCAACTCACTGAACAAGACCCTGATGCTGGGAAAGAATGAAGGCAGAAGGAGGAGGGGCGACAGAGGATGAGATGGTTAGAAAGCATCAGTGACTCAACGGACATGGATGTGAGCAAACTCCAGGGGATAGTGGAGGACAGAGGAGCCTGGCATGTGCAGTCCATGGTTGCAAAGAATTGGACATGACTTAGCAACTGAACAACATAGGCCTGTGACCCACTGTGTTCCCATCTTGTCTGTCTTGCAGGCACACACTGAGGTTCTGGAATGCAGCTTTTTTCGATGCCGTCCACTGTGAGAGGAGAAAGCGGTCTCCCACGACCAGGTAGGAGCCAAGTCCAGGCCTGCTTTGCCTCGGGAAAGAGGACCAGGGAGAGGCTTTTTTTGTCCCGTTTCTGAAGAGGAGAGCAGAAGGACAGAATGGCTGAGTCCTCGTGTCTTGTGTTTCTTCCTCGAACCCTTCTGGCTCCGGTGCCCTGCAAGCTGCCTGAAGGGTCCTGGGCGCACAGCTTCCGGGTGGGGGCCCAGCTTGCATGAGCGCTTCTTCCCCTGGGGCTCTGGCATGACTTGGCCTGACCCTCCTCAGAAATGCGAACTCCCACTGAACAAAGCCCCTGGGGCCCCCTTGGACCCACTCTGACTGTCTCTGTAAGAACCCAGGCTCTTGAGCTGGGACCCTGGCTGCAGAATTCATGTCTGGGGAAGGCAGCCTCTACTTTCAGCTGCCTCCTCTGGGCTGCAGCTTCCCCGGGGCCCCGTTGGAGACCCCACTTTGTAAACCATCAGCAGCAAGGAGTGTGCATTGGGGCTCAGTGAGCCAAGGTTGGCGCCTGCTGTGTGCAGCCACGGGGCAGGGAGGGGGCAGCAGCCTCCCAGGCCTGGGTCACTACCCCTCCAGTCATGGGACTTTGAAGTCTCTGCATCTCTTCTTGTTAATGAGATGAACCCCCTTCTTCTCTAACACTGGGGAGACCTCAGAACCTTTCTGCCGGCAGGAGAGAGGGCAGAACCTGCTGGTTAAGACTTCAGTCCACTGGGACTTAGGGGATCTTAAGTGAAATCTTTCTTTTGGAGGGGGAAGTCAGTAAACCTTCATGGGGGCGGGATGGCCTGCTGTGGCTGTGTGTCCTGGGAAGCAGGGAAGCACGTGGGGGGAGAGGTCCTCGACCATTCCTTAGGATTCTAGACAGAATTCTCTGCTCTGCTGGGAGACGCAGACGCAGGAAACGCCTTAGGCGAGGGGAATCTCGTGTTGCTTTGCTCTCTGACATCTCGGCCAGCGCCCCCCACCCACCCGGAACCCCGTCTTCATCTCCGTCTCTGCTGTGATAACCCTCCTTCCGCGCTTGCTCTCTTTTTCCATCCACATATCTTGCATGAGTTTGACATGTTCCTCTGTTTACCTGTTTCTGCTGCCGCTCCAGAGGGGATGCTGGAGAGGAGGAGAAGAAGAGGTGTGTGTCCACGTGCCTGTCCCTGGACAGTGCGGGGCCCTTCTAGGGCCGCTGGGGGAGGGCACCCAGGTGCAGGTGGGACTCGCAGCTGGCGGGCCCAGCGCTGGGACAGGCTGATGATGGTGGGGAGCTAGCCCATGACAGAGACTTCAAAATGGACAGGAGGCAGACACAGCCCCCAAGAACCCTGCAAGGCCTGGCGTGTGTCCTGAGAGGAGGGGACAGTGAGGTCTAGAAGGTCAACTCTGACCGTGAGTGAGCCAGCCTCCACGGGCCGCTCTGGCCCTCCAAGCAGACCCTGAAACCACACCCTCGGGGTCACTTGTTGCCCACTTGGTTATTGATCCTGGCTGGAGCCGCCAATGCGGCCAGAGGACCTGTCTCTATAATCATGTCCAGAGGCGTGTGAGCTCTGGCAGACCCTCACCCACTCAGACGAGTCTGAGGGTCCCAGAGAAAGGACAGCTGCTCCATGCCCCCGGCCACTGAGTGATGTGGGGCCTGTGCGTGTCAAGGGGCCCCTGAAGGCAAATGTCTAGGACCGGCTATTTCCTGTGAGCCCACGATGGGCTCTGACTTTGTTTGAACTTGATATGTGTTAGATTGCTTCCTAAGATATTTTTAGAGTTAAAGGCCTGCCTATTCAGAATATAATTTCTGATAACAGTGCTTTTTTTAAATTTGGTGGAAATTTCCCAAAGCATGCTTCCTTTAATCAGTGATGTATTTTTAGTGCTTATTGTTCTATGTGAAATCTTGTCCTTTTTTTTTTCTTCCAATGCAGCCTTATTATGGCTTTAAAAGGAGCACTTAAGCACAGCAGCTACCTCCGTTCATAAAAAGCCCCCGAGTTCCCACAGTCTCTCTAAGGGATAGGGTGATTAACCAGCTTTCCCAGCACCATGGCCGAGGTTTGAGAGGGTCAGAGCATCGTGGCCTCTGAGCCTCGTGAGGGCAAGTGACTCTCTGGCCCTCACAGGCCTCCTTCCCCGGGGCAGGTGTGGTCTGGCCATGCACCTCCTAGACCTGCCCCCCAGGACACCCTGAGACTGGAGGACCAGAGTTCAGCTCTGGGTCCTCGGGCAACCTTGTGTCTCCAGCTTGATTCCTGTCTGGCAAAGTCGGCTGATAACGCCGTCAGCATCCTCTCTGTTCTCAGGAGGTCTCCTGTCCTGTAACCTGCTCGTCACATCCAGATTCTCACTGTGGCATTTTAGACACATGACCTGCTCTCTTGTGGTATTAGACTTCCACCAATATTGGACGTTGGACTCAGTTTTAAAGAACTGATTTGATTGTAGGCATCCCCTGATTGACCTTCTGCCTATTTCATCAGAGATCAGATTAAGTGTCCCAACTCTAGTCCTCACCGCAGCAAAAAAAGTCACCTCTGCATCTACTGTCAGGACTACTGTGCCACACAACTGCAAGGGAGCCACTTCCACATGGGATGGGGTTGCACAGTGCACGACCTGTGCAGCTGTACCCAGCGAGCCGGGTGGTGGTTTGGGGATTTAATGCCTGGACAGTCCTAAGGGCATCCACCAGGGGAAAGGGGATGGGAAGGAGCGTGGAATGGGATCAGCATAGTGCCTGGAAGCGCCTTCCAGGTGTCTTCGTGGCTGTTCTGCTAGCCTGAGGAGACTGGAGTGACACCTCCTCCTGCCTCTGCTGCGCCGTGGTGTCCTGTGGTTCCCGCTCAGCTGCACCAGCACCAGTGGCCTCCCTCAGCCTGAAGAGGGAGAGGAGTCGAGAGTTGATGTTCTTGGTTCTGTTCCACTTCCTTTGGCTTCTCCATCACCCTGACCCCCCTCATACTCCCTCTTCTCTCCCTTTTATCTTTTTTTCTCTCAACCCTGTTTTAATCAGACTCCTTGTCCAGAGTGTAATTCTTAAGGGAAAGTAGGCATCTACTCATTTCCCAGATGGCCATGGGGCTGTCGTGCCTGGGGGATGGGGGGTGGGCTGGTTGAGGGGCTGACTTCCCCGGGCCACAGAGACTAGTGATGCTCTGCTGTAAGGGGAGGGGCCGACGCCCTGCGGGGTCGGGTGGCCTGGTCTCTCACTCGTGGACACAGCTCCTTAGGCTCAGAAGAGCACCCTCCCTGCCTGAGCCCTGAGCCCTGACCCTATGCCCTGCACCATGGTCCCTCCTCGTAGAGTTTCCCATCTTTGCATAGAGGCTTTGCGCCATCTTCACTGTGGTCACAGGGTAGCAGTCACCGGCCCTGGGGCGGCTATGCAGGGCGGGCCTTGGCCATGAGGAAGGCAGGAGCAGAGTGAGTGGCAGAGCTGGGCCAGCCTGGCAGGCAGCATGTGGTCAGAGGCTGTGGACCCTGCCGGAGAGCCCGAGGCGGTGGAAGGGGAGCTCCAGGGCCTCCTTGCTGGGTTCTTGATTCCCACTTTTCTCAGACACCGGTGAGGCCCTGGCCTCTGCAGTTGTCCCTGCCTGTACCATGAGCTGTGGCCTCCTTTGTCCTTGAACCTTTGAAAAGGTGGGGGACAGGATTCTCATTTCCTAGCAAATGTTCTAGGCGACCGCTAAGCACACACCTTCTCAGGGCCCTGGGTCTCATCTCCGCCAGGACAAGGTGATGAGTGTGTGTGTATCACTCCCCCGCCCCCTCGGGTAGGCTTCCTAGAAGCAGCACCAACAGTTCTTTGGCCCAGGAGTCCCCTCTGTGTCAGGGAGGCCAGCACCTGTAGGTCAGGGTAGGGGAGGGCTGAGCCGGGTGGTGGTTTGGGGATTTAATGCCTGGACGCAGGCTTGAAGCTCCCTGCTGCCCCTCCTGTGCTTGCAGGGAGCGGTGGTGCCACATGACCCAGGAGGAGCGGGACGACAGCCTGCGGTTCAACGAGAACATCACCTTCGGGCAGCTGGGGTGAGTGCTGCCACCCAGGGCAGCCTGGGATGAGAAAGCGGGGCAGGCGGGGCTGGGTGCTGATACTGAGGCCCAGACTCAGTGAGGAGGGGCTGCTGGGTAAGATGCTTCTGGCAGGGGCTCCACTGGGGGAGCACCACCCTTATGATGTCACACGCCCCTGACTAAGGGTTGTTACCACCATGAGTTCTTAAATGTCTCAGAAGCACACGATTCACTCCATTTGGCCTCCACACCGTTTCACGGTGAGTGAAGTTGGCTGGCTAAGGAGGCAATTTGGTTTTTACTTCTTTCTAATGATTCCTGGCAGGCTGCCTATTGGGCCCCCGGCTCCCTTCCCTCCCCACCCCCCGCCGCCCCAGGAGGTGGGGGGGGTGCCAGCTCACGGCCATGTCCCCCCAGCACATTTACGCACAACATGCTGGCGTTCGGGCTGAACAAGAAGTTGTGCAATGACTTTCTGAAGAAGCAGGCAGTGATCGGCAACCTGGACGAGGGTGAGTGCCGGCCAGGTCGGCAGGGCTGGGGGTTCAGGAGCCAAGCAGGCGGCGTGTGGGATCCCCGTCCCAATCAGAGAATTATCCCTGCTTTACTTAGAAATGAGATGTTATATGTTCCTGCTTGCCTAAGTGTGTGGGACACGTTTCCTTCCATTTGGAAACCCAGTTCTGCTAGGTAGGACTTGCTGGGGGGTTGGGGGGGGAAGGGTTCTGCCCGGTCAGTGCTTAACAACAGGGTCCAAGTAAAGATGTAACTTGGCACTCAGACTCTGACCTTGAAAATGGACAGACTCTGGCCCCGAGTTGCCCTTCTAAGTGACCAGCATATGGCCTACCTTGATTTCTTGAACCACACTGCCCTGGGAGGTCTGGGGGCGGGAGGGTCGGAGGTCCTGAGGTTGGTTTTTCTAGAATCTCTGACTTCTGTAATGAAAGGAGATGCATTGCTGATGTCAACTTCCATAATAAACAGCTGGCCTTTCTGCATCATCCCACATGATGGGTACTGAATGCCTCTTCCTTGTCCCCCAAAAGCCTTGCACTTAGACATGTATTTGGCTAGACCAGTATTGTCCAAAACTCCACCCTGCACCAAGTCAAAGAAGGCCAAGAACAGGCGGCCTTAGGAGGTGCCCTGGACAGCCTCATGGTGCTTTCATCGGCCCTGTCACCCAGCACAGGGCAGAGCACCATGCCCCCACCACATGGCCCCTCCTCAGCCCCCAGGACCCAAGCCTGGCTCCTGTGACACGTTCCTCCACCCACACCAGGCTGCTGGGCCTACTGGCCTGCCCTCTGTAGCATCATTTCTGTGGGAAGATGCAGCCTGGTTCGCGGGAGACCACCTCCAGGCCGCGGGCACACCTGTGGAAGCTCGCACTCACCATGCCTGTGAGAAGGCCCTGCCTGTCTGTGTCGCCTTCTCCCTCATAAGGAATAATGTTGTTTTCTCTTGCAGAGCAGTACAAGCTGCTGAGCGACCACATCGAGCAGATGGCCACCGAGTAGGCCACAGGAGGTGGCCCGAGACGCCCCTAGGAGGACTGCAGCTGGCTGTCACCCCCTCTGCATGACATCGGCAGCACCTATGCCGCCCTAGAACTAGCGGTTAGAAGAATCTGGTTGCCCGTCCTCCCCGCCTCCCTCTGCCTGTGTCTGCTCCCCACCTGCGTGCCAAAGTGCCCCTGGGATTACACAGCTAAAACCGAGGTGACTGTCCATACCCCCGAGTGGCAGGCCTGCGACCTGGGACTGAGGGGGCACAAGGAAGGATGCTGGGTCCCAGGCGGGCACGTGTCCATCACAGCCTCCTGCTGAGAAGATGGGGAGTGTGGGAAGGTAGGGAAGGACAGATGTGAGCTGGCACATGTCAGTCCCATGCCAGTGACATGGGGCAGTTGGGAGTGAGGATCTGGGGCCCTCCCTGCAGGGCGGGACTGGGTTCCTTCCACAGCCAAGCAGAGCGGAGGTGGCCTCTGAGTGTCAATCTGGGCTGGTACTGGGTCTCCTTTCTGTGTGACAGGAAGCTCCAGGAGGAGAGAGACACCCTCTGTTTCAGGGCAGTAGAGAGTCCGAGGCAGTGGATGGCTTTCTTGGCTGCAGACGTCCCAGCCACAGTCAGGGGTGTGGGGTTCCAGGGACGTCACAGCTCCAAGTGGCTGTGTTGGACCCACGCAGCCCTCAGGTGTCTGTGTGAAGCATCTGAGATGTTCCTGGTCAGCTGACCGCTTGCTTCTGGGGCAGAGAGACTTCCACCACTCGCTCCCTGGGGCCTTCTTCATCTGGCCATGATGAAGCCCAGAAAAGAGAATTTTCTTCAGTAGCTTCAAGACATCTGCCCTTTCTAAAAGCAAACAGTGCTGCTCTTTATTTTTAAAAGACAGAAAAATCTGTGTCAGTTACAGGCATCGTGGCCCAGGTGGCTTCTGGTGGGGACTGTGCGATTCGCAGGGTCAGGCTCCGGGGCGCTGGCCTTGCGAGGCCGGTGGGGCTCTGTCCTTCTGCTCTAGCCGCCCATCCCGCGTTCCCGCTCCACCTCCTGCAGTACAACAGACAGGTCTGAGACTCCGCCCAGCAGGCGGCACTTCACAGGTTCCCTCATGGGGGATGCCTCCCTGGAATGTTCCAGAGAAGAGCGAGTGTTGGCTGAGCTGAGCAACGCACGTCCTGGTGATCATAAGAGAGGTGATGGGAAACACGCGGGACTCGAGTGCACTGGTGTGGGATGTCCTGCCAGGAGGCAGGGAGTGGGGGCTTGGGCTCCAGGATCCCCACTGTGTTCATGATGGCAGGCACACCCTGTGTGCGTGTGTGTGCGTGTGTGTGTGTGTGTGTGTGTGTGTGTGTGTGTGTGTGTATGCTGGCAGTCTCTCTGGCCACATCTCTAAACAAAGCACAGTCATGTGGCTGGTTTGCCTGTCCTATGTGGGGGTAGGTCACGCCAGCTGGAAACCGGCCCAGTGATCGGATATGTCTCTCCTGAATGCAGTTCAGAGAAATAACATCCAGCTCACGAGTGTGCAGGCCCTCCTCCAGTGCCTCCTAGAGGCGATGCTGCTCCTCCTAAGATGTTCAGCAACCCCCTGATGCTCTGTGCTGCCCCTCATTGAAGTCAGGGCCATGCCCAGTGAGCAGCTTGTCTGAGGCCCTTGAAGAGCCATCTCTCCACTGCGTGTCATTGGCTTTCTTAGTTTTTTCTTAGTGGTTAGTTGAAATGCATTAACATTTTATTCTAAGGTGCCCAAAAGACTTATCCTTGTATATATATGATTTGTGTAGAACTGTGATTCACTCTGATTTCTGGAGGAAGACAGTAGCTTCCGGGTCTTTCCAGGGGTGCTGGGGAGTGGAGGGGTCTTTCCCCCTGGGTGGGGCGGGAGGACCCACGCAAACCAGGAAGGAAATGCAGCTTTGACTTCTCTGGGCTTTTCCAAGCACTTTCACTTCAGGATGATCCTGAGACCTTTTTTTTTTCCCCATATAGGTTTCTTGCAATAGCAGTTGAAGGTAGAAACAAGGGTGGCTTTGGGTCTTTTCCCCTCCCCTTCTTCATATATTAATAGATCTAACTCCTGAGAGAGTAAGTCTGACCCCAAAACTGCTGCCAAAACGCTGAGCCCCATGAGGGGACACCACCAGAGACCACGGGCCTCACGGAGTGGCAGACGTCAAGGTGACTGGGAGGCTGCTCTGCTGTCTCCTCTTGGTGACTGTCTTTGTCTGAGCATGTCACCTCAGGGTGTCTGGCCAGTATCACCCAGAGGAGGCACAGTGTCCCTAGCAGAAGCTGGCCGCTTGCCTCGCTCACACTTCCTCTCTGTGACTTGATCTTCCCTGTGAGGCCCGGCCAGAGCAGATAGCCCCAGGCGGGTGCTCAAGAGGTGCCAGCGTGTGCAGAAGTCTCACCCACCGCATGCCTAGGAGGCTCTGCAGAAAGCGCTCTGCTGGCCCTTCCTGTACACTCAGGGACTTCCTGTAGACTTAGGCTCAGGGCAGGAAGCATCGGGTCGCATCCACAGGAGAGTTCCCCATCCCAGCATGTTCAGCGTTCCAAGCCGGAGCTTCAAAGGCCTGTGTTAGCAATGACATGGCGGGCCTCCTGCTGTCTGCCCTTCAGGGCTCTGTGAACGTAATGAGCCCAGACAGCTGATTCTCCCAAGTGAAAAGTACCCTGCTTTGCAAACAGGATGCTGTTGAGATGTAGCTTTGTGTGTCTTCAGCCTTTGTTAGAGTTCTAACAATATTGATAGGTGTTTAAGCTGCTGCAAGAGGGACATGCTAACATTCAGATTTTATCTGCTGTGTGTGCATGTTTAACCAAAGGCAGAAGAACCAAGTTCTGATACTGTAATTTATTTGTACAGTGAAATGAAGTAGACCGTGATTTTCCTATTGCCAAAAAAAAAAAAAAAAAAAAAAACAGGCCAAGTAGCTCTTAATTTACCAAAAGGAGGACTAGAAAGAGAGTTCAATTTCTGAGATTTGTGCTCCAGTGAAACCTCAGAGGGTCAAGGTCACAGGTGAGCCCATGCTGGGTCAAGGATGGAGACCCAAGGATGGAGTTCACAACGCCGCCTGACCTCTTTCCTCCTTCCCGGAGCCAGGGCTCACCTGTCCCTCCCCAGTTAGATGGTGACGTCCACTGCTGTGGAGAGAAGGTGGCAGCCTTGAGGTGTGTTTTTCTGCAGGCTGTTTTAAGTGGGTTAATTTATCACCCAGAGCACTGTATCCCAGCCTCCTGATGTGAGAAAAAGGTGTGTTCACACCACAAAGGAGTCTGTCAGGGATTTTGTTGAACCCAGGTGACCACAACCAGAAGTCAGGGCCGCAGCTTTGAGCCTGACCTCCCTGGGTTTCACTGAGGCCTGACCGGTTGGCTTTTCAGTTAAGGAGCATCTGGCAGGCCCATGTGTGTGGTCAGATAAGCTATGTGGCCAAATTACCTACAACTTGAGACAGCTGGGAAGCCAGGGGGCAGAGTCATTTACCAGAGGAGTGGGGACACTGGGAAGGAAGGGGCTGGGGAAGGGCCCTGCTGCAGCCTCGGGGGAGGGGGCAGCAGCTGGGCCATCCCAGGCTGGTCACCCCGCTGGCTACTCACTTCTTCAGCCAGGGACAGAGCTGCGGGTTTGGGGGTCCACTGCCCCAGGGTTCTTCTTGTTCCCCCACCGACAGCCTTTTAATTCCCTTGAGCCGCGGCTCCTACCACTCAGAGGTCTCCCCCCATCTTCCTGTATACTGTTTATTTCTTTTTATGACTGTCAAGGGTGAGAGCTGCTTGACAAGCTTTTGACTCTCCCCCCTCCCCACTGCCCCCTTCAGGGGAATGGTGTTGGCGACAGTTTCCCTATTTGGCTGGTGTGTGACGCTCAGACCTGGGCTGGAGCCCAGCCTTGCTCAAGCCACATGCCACGGTACCTCCCTGTGGCCACATGGCCAGGAGCAGGGCTGTGAGGGTTATCCAGATAGCAGACGGGGGGAGCATTTCCAGATGGTTCCCATCCAGGGGTACCCATCCAGGAGCATCAAGATGCTCCTCATGGCTCCGCAGGCCTGTTCTGCCGCCATCTCCCTGCTGTCCCTCCCCAGGCAAGCGCCTCAGACGGTCTGCCTTGTCCCTAGGTGGCCTGGCTCTGGCCTGTGTCCCCAAGTCAGCTGGTCAGTCTGAGCTTGAGACGAGCGGAGAGCTGGGGAGAGGACCCTCCCCTTGGCTGTGTCCCCAGGATTCAGGGGGGCCCTGTTCCTGCTGTAGAGTTCTCAGTCAGAACAGTCTGGGTTTGCTGTGTTCCCATCACTTCTCACAGGATCTCTGTGCAGGCGGGGATGACCTGCATCCTGACATGTCCTGCAGGGTCAGACCAGGGTGCTGTTTCCCATCACCCTCCTGAGTGGTGTGCTGAGCTCAGAGGAGGGCTCCTGCTGGTGATGCCCCTTGGACCCTTAGAGGGGCTACATCTGTCCTCTCCTTGGTCCAGGATGATACGCTTATGGAAACAGTGCTCAGTGGGCTTTGTTCCAATGCATGGGCCCCACATGAGGGCCCTGGTCTGTCCCTGTGCTGGAGGCTTAGAGTCCCATGGACACCTTGAGAAGGACAGGCCAACTGAAGGAGATGCTCATACTCAGATGGCAGGCCCTTCCCCTTAAAATGTGTTGGTGAGAGAGCTTCGTGGCCCTAACCATGGCCTCTGGGCTGCAGGAGGGTCTCCCACGTGCTTTCCCTGTTTCTCTCCAACCCGTTAGTCTTGGACCCAAACATCCCATTGGCCACTTCCACACATTGCCCTTAGTGACCCAGAAATCAGGGTCAGTGATTCGAGTGTGTTGTATATATGGTTTCTCAGTCTTATATCCCATGAGATTATGTTCTACAAACTGTGTTTTCAGGTGGAGAAAGTTTAAGATTGAGCTCTCAAAACCGCGCTAAAATCAAAGCTGTTTCCTGTGAAGAAAAAAAAAGTCCATATATCGCACCTCAGATTGTCAGAAGGTGGAAACTGAAATAAATTATCTCTAAAAAGGAAGTCAGTCTGTTGATGTTCAATTTTTGTGCTCACATACCCATGAGCACCTTTTAAAAATGGAATTTGCAATCTTCTCACTGACAGCAGTGGCTTTTCAGAAGGAACACTTTTCTGGGGTCAAATAGTCATTCTCCCCCCTTAGGCCGAGCAGCTGAGTATTATGCAGATGCGTGTGTGTCTCGTGGGAAGGCCAATGGGCAGAAGCAGTGTCCACTGCGTTGCCATTGGGCATGTGTGAGTGCATAGAGGAGCCTTGGCCCCTGGGATGCCTCCACCCCCTTCCAGCTGGCATCCTGGCCTTGCCTTTGAGCCCCAGCTGCCTCACTGTTTGTCTCTGGGGGCCGAAGGGCTGTGGGTGCCACTCCTGCCTGGCAGCAACAGGACACCTTCATGCCAGTTCTCACAGCTCGGTCAACAGGCATGTTTGGTGAAGTGGTCGACTTCCTCTCTTTCTGATTATAGGAGACCCTGAAAGTTATGCTCCTGCCCTTGCTCACCCCTCCGTCCACCTCCTGTGCCCAAAGGAGGGAAACTAGGGATTTTGCTGTCATAGGAGAGAGCCCCTGAAGCTTGGCCAATGCCCAACTCTGGAATTAGGAACAATTGGTCTTTTCCGGGCATACTGGGACCAGACGGGGAGGGGAGAGGCCCCTTATGCCATCAACTGACCTTTAATGAGCTCACACCATGTGCCAGGTACCACCAGGCTCCAGGACCACAAGATGAACAAGCAAAGTCATTTTCCTTCAGGAACTCTCAGTGGGGTTGAGACAGCTGAGGTTAAAAAAGGTACGTGTGTGTGTGTGTGTGTATGCGCGCATGTGCACACACAGTATAAAAGTATGAGATAACATATAGTGTAAAATGTGATGTGAAATACAATTGATATTGTATAAATTATGTAGTATAGGAAATACAGAATGTTTTGGTTATTTTTGGAGTGAGTGTCCTTCCTGGTAGAATCAAGGTGGGCTTCCCCAAGGAGGTATCTTGAAGCTGGATTTTGGGTAATAAAAGTCACTAATTAAACTTTAATTGAAATATAGTTAATTTATGATGTGTTTAAGGCATATAGCAAGGTAAGTCAGTTTCATATGTATGTGTATAAAACAAGTTCATCTGTGTCATATTTTAGATCCCACATATGTGATATCATATATTTGTCTTTGTCTGACTTCACTTCACATAGTATGATAACTTCTAGCTCCATCCATATTGCCATATGAATGGCATTTCATTCCTTGTTATAGCTGAATATTCCACTGTGTAAAGGGTGATGATACGTAATATATAATACAGTCGATGATATGTGTACTACATCTTTATCCATCTCTCTGTCGATGGACCTTTAGCGTGTTTCCTTGACTTGGCTATTGTGAACAGCCCTGCTGGAAATAGGGACGCGTGTCCCTTCTGTGTTTTCCGGCCATGCTGGGTCTCAGTTGCTGTGCACAGCCTTTCTCTAAGTGCAGCGAGGGGGCTGCTCTTCACTGAGGTGTGTGGGCTTCTCACTGCAGTGGCTTCTCCTGCTGTGGAGTGTGGGTGCTAGAGCGCCAGCTCCGTAGTTGTGGAGCACAGGCTTAGTTACTCCGTGGCGTCTGGAATATTCCAGACATTGAACCCACGTCCCTTGCATTGGCAGGTGGATTCTTAACCACTGTACCACCAGGGGGTCCCCACATATACCTTTTTGAATTATAGTTTTATAGTTTTGTCTGGGTATATGCCCAGGAGTGAGATTGCTGGATCTTATGGTAGCTCTACTTTTAGTTTAGTTTTTTTTTTTTGATGGAGCAAAGGTGTTTTAATCAACATCGTGTGGGCATATATACTGTCTTACAAGGTAGTTATTCTCAGCAAAGATAAAGATTAAAATTCCAGACTTACAAAACATAGGCGATCCATATTAAAAGGAAAGAGAGTTGTAAACAATCACTTTTACCCTATGGTTCACAAGAAGGAAGAGGGTACTTATCACTGTATAGAAAAACTAATGAAGGAAATGCCTGGATTCTTCAGCCCCCGGGAGAGGCTTGCCTCTCCTCTTAATTCCTGAGTATTCAGGAATTAATAAGGAGCAGAGAATTCCTGACAGATCCAAAACAGCACACAGGAAGCCTCCCGTTAAATGCTTCCTGACAATTCCCCCTATTTTATTATATTTGTAAAAAAGGTCTTGACCAAATGAGTTTGGTTAGTATTCAGTTCAGTTCAGTTCAGTCGCTCAGTCGTGTCCGATTCTTTGCGACCCCATGAATCGCAGCACGCCAGGCCTCCCTGTTCGTCACCATCTCCCAGAGTTCACTCAGACTCATGTCCACCAAGTCCGTGATGCCATCCAGCCATCTCATCCTCGGTCGTCCCTTTCTCCTACTGCCCCAATCCTTCCCAGCATCAGAGTCTTTTCCAATGAGTCAACTCTTTGCATGAGGTGGCCAAAGTACTGGAGTTTCAGCTTCAGCATCATTCCCTCCAAAGAAATCCCAGGGTTGATCTCCTTCAGAATGGACTGGTTGGATCTCCTTGCAGTCCAGGGGACTCTCAAGAGTCTTCTCCAACACCACAGTTCAAAAGCATCAATTCTTCGGCGCTCAGCCTTTTTCACAGTCCAACTCTCACATCCATACATGACCACAGGTATTAACCAACCTTACAGAAAGGCGACGGTAAACAACAAATATAATTATCAAGACAATCACCAAAGTTACAGTTCCAGACCTGATACTGTGGGTAATACTTTGAAACTATCCTCGTGGGTCTAGCCCAGATAATTTGTTCAGCTAAAATTTCCAAATTAGGGGAAGAGGGCAGATTTCTAGAAAAAGTTTTAAAGATTTTCTTTTGCAGTAATTGTACATTCAGAGAGGCATGATCATGTATATTTTGTAAATGAAATTTGATTTGTTCCCAGTTGTAGGCACTATGATTGACTTGAACAGGAATAACACAAAATTGAGTAGCTTAAAGAAATAGAGGAGTTAATAATACAAGTATATGGTTTGCAATTAATACAAGTTACAGAACATAAAAGTCTTATTAAATAGTAAATTTTCTCTGTGTGTAACAAAAGGAAGTGGGACACAGGCCTGTATAAAACATGGCTGATTATAGCGAAAGAAATAGTTACTATGACCACGACTGGTCCCTATGAAATGTCCGGTCCAAGTCCCAAGCTGTTCTGTGCTCTGGTGCTCGCAGCAAGTTTCCAAATGGCCCATTGTTCAGGCCCACTGTTTATCGAGGACAATCCTAGGACGAGGTGGGGCTAATCCACCGTCAAGCCTCTCAAGAAGTCCTTTGTCATAGTAATGTTCCATCGAGTGTCAGTGACCTTCCATATCACACACAGTGTTGTTAATATCATCTGAGCAGTCAGATAACCACATAACATGGGGTCCCCAATCAACAATTGTGTGATTAGCCACAAACATTGATTTTCTTGATTTGGTTTGACATTTGTCCCAACAAACAGGAGTATAAGTAAAGTTTTTATAAGTAAACCCTTTGCATAATGTTCTTTGTTCTTTCCCTAACTCGTTCCCTAAAGTCTCAGTAGTATAAACATGGTTTACAGACAAAGAAAGGGCAGTAAATAATCTAAGCAATGTCTGAAAGTCTTCTTTTGGAGGCAGGACGAAAGCCCAGGTTTGTTGGCTGATGTTTATGCACAATTTTGCTGGGCCCATGCACAAAGGAAGGACTTCATAAAGAAATATTAATTAGTTTTCTTTCCTGCCCAGGGTGTGAGGGCCCTTTCATGTACTAGGGAGAAAGCATATGTGTAGAGTCATTAGTTGAAATGATTGGTCCTATCTCTGTCCATTCGACCACCTGTAATAGAGGGGGTTGGGTATTAGTCTAAGCTCGAGCGGGGGAGGTACAGGCCAAAAGACTGAACATTGCCAGGAGAATGTATTCAGGACTCGGAGGCAATCCCTGTTGAGAGACCAAATTTTCAGCTCGATTGGTAAGGGTTTTTATTTGTCCCCAAGTGGGGAGATCATAGGGGTGATGCCGCTGAGGGCGGTGCTTTCTGGAGATCTTTAGAGCAGACATAGACCGTATTGGACTTTCTTCTTCCTGGGATTCTTGTTTCATCTCCATTTTGAATGCTGGGGGCCGCCTTTGGTCGAATCGGTCTCAATAGGCCCTCGAGGTCACTCTGTCCGATCTGCCAAGTGTACCAGGCTCCTGTTCGGGCGCAACTTGTTGAGGGCCTTTAATGGACCTGGTGGTCCGGAGTCAATGATAAGAAAGTAAAGGAGAGAAAGAGGCTAATATTCCTTGGTTTATGCAGAAAGCCAATAAAGCCCCTGCATGGGGCTTGCTCTGTTCACAAAGGCCTCAGGCACCCTCTCGATGGGGTGAAGGTGCAGAGTGCCTTCTCGAGAGGGCCTTAGAAGCCCGGGGAGGGAAGTGAACTCAGAGAGCCTCTGCGCTCCAGGGGATCAGCCTGAAAGAGAGAGAGGGGGAGAGAGAGAGAGAGAAAGACACGGGGACCAGAGCTCTGATGGAGCAAAGGTGTTTTAATCCTACTTTTAGTTTTTTGAGGCACTCCAAACTGTTTGCCACAGTGGATGCACCAGCTTACATTCCCACCCTTTTCTTCACACCGACAAGGAAGGTTTATTTTTCCCACTTTGCTGATGAGGCGCTTGTGGTACCCCTATGGGGAATCGAATCAGCAGAGCCAAGCGTCTCTCCCAAGAGGCTGCAGGACATCCTCTCCCCAGCAGAGGTCTCCAGGAGGCAGTGGGAGGTGTGCTGAGCCCTGAGTGACCCAGTGCTCAGATGACCCCCCACACTATGAGGGGTCTTCTCCCCAAATGTGCATACCCAGAGGGCTCCTGCAGGTAGCCAGCAGAGTCTGTAGTCTCACCCTCTACTTTGGTGATATGTCCCTGGTCCCAAGGTCACACCCCACAGCCACCCTCCCTCCCTTTGTCTTTAAAAACCGTCCTCTGAAAGCCATGGGGAGTTCAGGCCTTTTGAGCACCAGCTGCCCAGGACTCAGCCACACACCTGCAATAAGCACTTCACTTTCCTTCACCACAGCCTGGTGTCAGTAAAGTGACTTCACCACATACAGGCAAGTGAACCTGAGTTTGGTTCAGTAACACACCAAACTCTCAACATTAACACAGGCTTAAACACGCTGGAGCCCTGGTCATAAGACAGGAAATGAGACCCAGTACGAGTTAGGGTGAGAGGCACCCATGTTTACTGAGCACCTGCTGGGCACCTTGGTCCCCAGGGCAGCCTGTGAGCCAAGGGATATGATCCCTGTCGTACAGATGAGGAAACCGGGACTCAGAAAACACGTGATTTGCACACGGCAGAGCCTGTGAGGGTCCAGTGTGAGCCCCATCTCCCGACTGGGGAGTTCTTGTCCTATTGATGGAGTCTCTGTGCCTGTCCCCTGAGGTCCTCCACGGGGTCCTCCTCAGCAGAGTCATCCTCACTCACTGCTTCTTTTCTCTGGCTCTGTATGGTGCTCTGAGAACTCTAAATAAGAGTAGCAATAATAATAAAATCATCATCATCACAGCAACAATAACAGTAATAATAATAATGGTGACAAGGATTATTTATTAAGTGCTTCAGGTAGATGGGTTCACCTAACACCACAACCCTCTGAGGGGTTACTATCATTAGCCCCACTTTGCAAGTGAGGAATCTAAGGCACAGAGAGGTTAAAGAGCTTTCCCAGGGTCACACAGCTTGGGAGCAGTGCGTTTGGACCCAGGCAGTCTGGCTTGGGACTGTACTTCCTCCACTGCCTTTGGAGAGAATTATTCAGAAAGCAGGAGACACTCCTCATCCCCGCTTGTGGTTCCCTGAGTTTGCTTCAGGAGGGTCCAGGTCAGACTCAGGGCCACCCTCCCACCCCCACGAGCAGCACCTCCTTCTCAGACCTGAATTCTCAGCCGGCCTCTGGTCACTTCACCTTGTCACAGGTTTCACGCCCCACCTGGTACTCACCTGGGCAAGAGACCATGGGAGAGCTGGGGACAGGGTGGTGTCCATGAGTGCTGGCCGAGCATCGCAACGCCCATAAACTCTATGCATCTTGGCTCTAAAATCCTGTCAGGAGGGTTGGATCTGGTCAGGAAACAAAGTGGTGGGAGCAGGAAGGAAAGAAGGCAGAACCAAAAGGCTGGTGCAGAGGTCACTGCTAGGACGTCCGCCTGCACCAGGTCCATCGGAGCCATATGATCTGCAGCAGACTGACATTAGTGGGTACTGTCATCACATTTTACAGATGGGAAAACTCAGGCCCAGAGAGGCTAGGTAACAAGTCCATAGTCCCACAGGAAGATTAGAGGTCACACTCCCCCCATCACCAAAATAGAGATGAGTGAAGGCATCAGAGCCAGGCCAATCTTCACTGACCCTCCTATGATGGTTTTAAAGCTCATCCACAAATTCTTTGACTCCTCCCATCAGGAGCTGGACTACAATCTTCCTCCCCTTGAATATGGCCTTAGTGACACACTTCTAAGAAACAGAATGTGGCAGAGCTGTCATAAAAGTCGACACAGTATCCACTTGGCTTTGTCTCTGATGCTCACCCTTGGATCAGCCGCCATGATGTGAGGAAGCCTACGCCCTATGGAGGGGCCATGGGCAGTTATTTGGTCACAGACCCCACTGCAGACCACACAGGGTGGGCCTTGTGGGGGTTCAGCTCATGCACTTTTCCAAGGCTCCCAGCTCAGAAGGACTCTGCTATCTTGGAAGTCATAATAATTACTGAACAAAGGGTCAGTGTCTTCGTTTTGCCCTGAACTTTGTGAATCATGTCCTGGACCCAGATGACAGCCATACATGAGCCAGAAAGCCTTTGAAACCACTCCAGCCCCAGCTACAGAGTGGCTGAAAGACCCAAGTGATGACGACCCAGCTGAACCCGCCAACCCTAGAACCACAGAAGATAATCATGGAAGACAATCGCTGTGCTGCTTTGACCCCAAGGCATGGCACGGGACGTTGTAGAGAACTCAGAAGGCTAATGTTAGATCTTAATCACATCAGATAAGGACCATAAGCACTTAGTCTACATGAAAAGTACAGCAGGCATCAGCCTGGAGATGCTTTTTGCTGTTGTTGATTCATTTGTTTTTAAGCACCCAGGTGATGGTGATACTCACGAATAGTCCATAAAGATTGTGTTGGGGAAATTTTCCACCTCTGGTTCTGTGCCCAGGGACAGATATTTAAAAGAGTTCATTAAAACCAGCCTTCAAAGTTTGAGAAATTACAAAATGTTGCCAACAAAAACTGATTCTATCAAGACAAAACCAACTACTCGGCCACAAAAGAACTAAATAATGCCATTTGCAGCAACATGGATGCAACTAGAGATTATCATATCAAGTGAAGTAAACCAGACAGAGAAAGACAAATACCATGTGATATCATTTATATGCGGGACCTAAAATATGGCACAAACGAACCTATCCACAAAACAGAAACAGACTCACAGACAGAGATCAGACTGGTTGCCAAGGGAGAGTGAGATGGGGGAGGGATGAATTGGGAGTTTGGGGTTAGCAGAGGCAAATTATTATATATAGCATAGATAAACAACAAGGTCCTACTGATAGCACTGGGAACTGTATCCAATCTCCTGGGATAAACCAAAATGGAAAAGAATATTTTTAAAAAAGAATGTATGTGTGTGTAAATCTGAGTCACTTTGCTGTACAGCAGAGATTGGCACAACACTGTAAATCAACTATACTTCAATAAAAAAATACAAAAACACCCCCCAATTCAGCCCCACCCCATAAATAGGAGATGGGGTGTCTGTGACCCACCTCCAGATCTTTCTCCAGGTCATAGCTCTCCAGAGTCTGGAAGGCACTGGAATACACCTCCACTGCTTTGGCATGGAAGACCATCTCAATGGTCACAAAGTCTGAAAAAATTTTCTGTGGGGAGAGAAACCCAGATCATGTAAGTAATGCTGTCAGAAGGGCTGTTCTGGGCTCACCTCAGATGTGGACCAATCAGAGGGCAAGTCCTCGGTGGGGAATTTCAATATATTATTTATAATTATTTTTGTTTGAACCGTTAATGCATTCCCATGGTTCAAAAAGTGCACAGGGGTTGTTCCAGAAATGTGTGAGGTCTTGTGAACTTTCTGAAGGGTGTCATTTTCTCAGCTCTTGTCCAGCTGGGCTTCCTCACTCAGCCCTTGTTTCTCTCACTCCAAGGACTGGTGTTTGCAAATTGACAGCTACAAACTTGCAGCCTCTGGCGCCCACAGACTGGAAGTGGGCCTTACAGGATGGGAAGGGAGCGCTGCTGGTAAGACAATGCCAGGTCCACTGGCCCCACAACCTGATGGACCAGTCTGTCAAAATGTTATTAGTGATAAAGAGTTTTGCTTCTCTAGATCAGATGGTTCTGCTTGCCTCAGTAAACTCTCACAGAGCTCCTGCTACGTGGCTGGCTCCGGTGGGGGCTCTGTGCAAGGCCCAGATAAGCTCCTACTATGCGTCATGTCCAGCACAGTCTCTTATTGTGTCTCAGGCCCCAGTGGGGGTTTCTGCTGTACCGTGAACCCAGCACAAGCACCTACTGTGCACCAGACCCGAGGGGAGGCACCTACTGTGTGTCAGGCCTCTCCTACGTGCTGTGTGCAGTATAAGTTCCCACTGTGGGGGAAGCATCATCAGGACACATGCTTGGTGCTGGGGCAGGAGCTCCGCAGTTTGGGAGCTCGCCTTTTCCGGTCACCTGGGAAGCACCTGGGGTAGGCAGACCAGAGAAAGCCGCAAAGCCACCTGGGAGAAGGCGGCGGGCCAGCGGGGGCCGCAAAGCCACCTGGGAGAAGAAAGGCCTGAGGAGGCAAAGCGCGGGCTGGAAGTCCCTGCTTCCCGCCTCCTTCCCTCGTGCCCTGCCGGAGGCAGTGCTGGCGGTCAGGCAAGGCCTCCTCCTGCCCCTCACTGGCGCTTGGCCCCGAGGGAATGACGTTCCCTCTCAAACCTCAGTTTCTTCGTCAGCACAGGAGGGACAGGAGTGGTCCCAGTCACAGAGACCTGTGAGAGGTTCAGCCAGGGCCGTGGCCCTCAACCTGCGGGCGCCTCGTCGACGCCGGCCTCACCTGGGGGCCGGTCAGGGATGCAGATTCCCGGTCCACCCGGGCCCACTGGCTGCCACGAACGGGCCCGTCGGCAGCGTTTTAAGGAGCCCTCCAGGGGATTTCTGACGCCCGCTCGGGTAAGCGAACCCCCCTGCTTGGAGCGGGGCTTCCGTTCTTTTCTCGGCGTCGGAGTTCATTTGTAAATATTTCATTAGAAGTGTGACGTAAAACCCACAGAACGGTATTGATTATTTCCAGTTCTCGTTTTCATCTCTTTGAAAATTTGTTGGTTCGGGGAAGTGTCTCTTACAGACGGAATCCCCCAGATGTGAAGGACGCCCGCGTCGCCCCGCGTGCCTCCGCCGGCCTCTGACCGTGGAGCATCGTGTGCGCATGCGCTGGCCGCAGCCGCATCAGGTGTTGAATAGACGCTGCCGGCGGTTGTAGGTTCTGCCTGCAATATGCGTGCTTGAGCCGTCATTATTAGTGTTTCACTCGCTTCATTCGTTCGTTCTTTCATTCATTTCCCAAGCGTTAACTGAGTACTCACCGAGTGCCCTGCCCTGGAGCTGGTGCCCGGGACCCAGGAGGCGCCGTGGCAGGCAGGGCCCCTGCCTGTATGGGAGGCAGGCATGGAACGGCAAGTTCTCCCAGACTCTCCACCACCCCATCAAGGGCTCCGCATGATCTGTCTCCCCCAAGGTGTCAGCCCTGTCAGGACAGGGCCTCTCTTGGCTGGCTGTGGTGTCCCCAGCCTGAAGCGTAGTGCCTGCACATAGTCAGTGCGTATTCAACGTGGGTTAGATTCACCAGTGAATTAGAGATACAATGAACGCATCCTCAGGGATAACTCTGCTGCGCACCACCACCGCCACCACCCGCCCCCGCCCCCGCCCCGCCCCGCCCGTCCCCGCCGCCAAGCCAGGGTGGGATCAGTGTGTGTTAACAGTTGATCGGACCAAGTCTAGGGGGTAGGTGAATTTCTCTGAAGGACAAGGAGGTGTGGATTCAATGCAGAGTAATGCCAGAGCTCCTTGGTGGAGGACAAAGCCTGTGCAAAGGCCCTGAGTTATGAAAGGCCTTGGTGCAGGCAAGCTTGGAGTGGTGTGTCCAAGAAGAGGCTGGAGGGCTGGACTGGGGTTTTTGGGACCTTGGGAGGATTTCAGCTTTTCTTCTTGGAACAAGGGAAGCACAGAACGTGTTAAACCCACACCAGTGACAAATCAGAGCTGCCTTTTGTGAGATTCCTGGGGCTGCAATTTGGAAAATGGATTAAAGGAGGGGTCAAGAGTGGGTGCAGGGCCCTCTGTGACCATCTTGCCCTTAAAGACCCTGACTCCCTGGGGGCTCTGGTAAGAGCTGGGGTGCTGGGCCTTTCTGGGTGGGGTCTGGGTGGAAGGAGGAAGGCTATGTGTGATTGGGGCTTCATGGAGGAAAGGAGGCAGTCAGGATAAGCCCTGAGGGTCCTGTGTGGAAAAGCAGGGGCCTGGGAGAGACAGACTGCCCAATTTTCCTGGCAGGCAGGGAGCCAGCCGGGTGTGAGAGTCAGGGCTGCCAGTGCTGGCTTCCGGGCAGACAGCTGTGCAGGACAGCTGCCCAAGCAGCCGGCCTCTTACCGCCCACGGCAGGATGAAGCCAGGATTTACTGTTCTGGGAGTCAGGGCCCTGAGAATTGGGCAGGCACAAGGTCACACACACTGTCACAGGGAACACATGTGTACTCACACAGGTGCAAACACAAATACACAGACATACATGAGCAAACACACCAAATTTCACACACGAGACAGTTCAGAGTACTTCTGACTGGGGACCAACCACCCCTACCTGAATGTCCTTCAGCTTCTGCTTCTGGAAGGTGTCCACTGTCTCCTCCAGCTGGTGGGAGGTGCGGCTGGCATCCACTGAGGCCCTCTGCATGCTGGTCTCTGCCTGGCTCCAGAGATAGAAAGTGTCATGGGGACTCCATTCTGAATCATTTTCTGTTCCTTTGCCCTACTTTTGGGCCAGCTGTCCTGTGTAATAGGCACCTCTTGCCAATTTGGTCATCGAAGGAATGGCCAAGTAGGACCACAGCAAAAGGGGCAGCTGCCACTTCGACAGACCCTGTTAGTTGTGTGACCTCAGTCAAGTGGCTTAACCTCTCAGAGTCTCAGTGTACTTGCCTGCAAACATGGGTCAGTAATAAGGCTTGCTTTGCAGGATTGTTCCAAGAATGAAAGAGTGGGCACAGCTGAGCTATTACTCTAACTATAATCTGTTAGGTACTCCACTGCTGCTGCTGCTGCTAAGTCACTTCAGTCGTGTCCGACTCTGTGCGACCCCATAGATGGCAGCCCACCAGGCTCCCCCGTCCTTGGGATTCTCCAGGCAAGAACACTGGAGTGGGTTGCCATTTCCTTCTCCAGTGCATGAAAGTGAAAAGTGAAAGGGATTTCTCTCAGTTGTGTCCTACTCTTAGCGACCCCATGGACTGCAGCCCACCAGGCTCCTCCGTCCATGGGATTTTCCAGGCAAGAGTACTGGAGTGGGGTGCCATCGCCTTTTCCGTAGGTACTCCACATTTGCTGATAATTAATTCCTACATGTGGAACAATTGTAGTTGATTACTTTATTGGTTGCTTTGATTTAATCTCTATGGCCTGACTCCATGGCAGGCCTGGCACATGAAGGAGCACACAGAGCTGAGTTGGGGTTGGCCCCTTAGCTCTATGTGACCTTGGGAAAGTCACCTTTCTCAATTTCCTCATCTACAAGTGCTTGCCTTCTACAAGCAGTAAGTAGGTAACCCCAACAAGGAAGCAGGCTGTGGTGAGGAGTGACTCCTCTAGTTGCCTGAGTAGCATTGCTGATGGGACAGAACCCAGGTCTCCCAAGTCCCAACCAGTGGCTTTCCCAACACCTCTCCCTCCCATCCTGAGCCCAGGGCCCTGCGCACACCTGCCTGGGTAGAGCTCACCTTGCCATTTTGTGTGTCTATTCATTACCTGCATGTGAGCTTGCCTTCCTCACCCAGATTTGTGACGCTTACCTGAGACTAAGAACGGTTTTGTTAGGGATCCAGGTTAACCAGCATCCCCTAGGGTGGCCCACGCAGCCCCCACCCAGAGGGTGCAGTGACACGCTGCCCCAGCCCCCCGCCCCCAGCCCCTGCCCTGGGAGGGATACGATGGTCTGTCTATCCGAAGGGGATTTCTGCCTCAGCTTCTCCAGTTTCTTCAGTTGTTTGATTTCATTGTTCCGGATACTTTTGAATTTCTTGATCTCAGCCTAAGGAAGGAGGAGGGTGGTTTCTTGAGGTCCCAGCCCAGCCAGTGTCTCCCTCCCTGTGGCCCACCTCGCAGCGCCATGCCCTTGCTCACCCGGGTCTGCTTTATTTGCATCCCATAGAGCTTCAAGGGGTTGACGACCTTGGTCTCCAGCCTCTCTACCTGGGGGCACATAAACACACACACAGTCAGAACAGGTGGAGCCAGAGAGATGCTGAGAGGCTGTGCTGTCCCTGGCCTGCAGTTATAGTGCTCCAACTGCATACCCAGGACTGTACATTGGGCCATCCCTCAGCCTTGGGGTTGCGAGCACCAACCTGGGCTCAGGGCTCTGCCTCCCAAGAGCACAGTCACACATTTACTCTCGATGAGCCCCATTTTCTGGCCTGTAGAATGGGTATAAGGAGTGTACCTGTCCAGGGTTTCTTAGCAACTGGGTGGGACCCAGTACATTTTATTTCTGCAGACTGCCTTAAGTCGTCACCAGGGAGGCTGACAGATTCACCTGGAACACGAACTAGCAGAGAATCCAGAGTGGACCACGCTGTGAAGCCCCAGGGACTGGCAGGGTGGGTGAGGGGGACACTTCACGCCCCTGGGTCAGTGTCTGTGTGCAAGCCCAACGCTAGACACTTAAATAAACATTATCGGTAATAGTAACAGTCAAGTTAAAGCTGGTGTGGATTAAGTGCTTACCCTGTGGATGTCACACTAAGCAGGCTAGGGGTTCCTCCAAGGGCTTTTCTTATAACCCTGATCACCAGCCACCCCCTCTCCAGAGGTTCTGACTCAGCAGGTCCAGGGCATGGCCCCAAAATCTGCCTTTCTAATAAGATCTGAGTCTGGCTTGACAGATGGGCCAGGGAAGCTGGAATCCCTACCCAACCCCTTCCTCCTCTTCTGTCAAGGCTTGTGGCTCTTCTAAATGCAAATCTTAAAAAAATAATAATAATTTTCCCAAATGCCAAAAGGGAGAGGAACATATTCCCCTCCTTTTGTATACAGCATTTCTTTGGAAAAACTTGGCAGTTATAGGTCCTTTCTCTGTCCCTTTGAGGTAGATATAAACCTCTTAAAAGCTAAAGAAGCCTCTGGCTGGTTTTACAACCAGGCCAGGCCAGTCATCTCTGAACTGTAAACATCAGGAGGACAGTGTCTCCAGGAAGTTTCCCTGGCACCTGGCTCCAGGCTGTACCTACCTGCTTGTTAGAAAGAGGTTTTAGTTTTTCTCTGGCTAAAGATGATTGGCCAGCCCAGTTGGCCCCCTAATCACCAGGTGGAACTAGGAAGTCCTCTGTGACAGAGGCTCTGTCCCTTCCCTGTTCTCAGAGCATCCCCTCCCTGTGGACAGTCATCTCCTATCTCCAGAGAGTGCGCTTGGTGGGGAGTGAAGATTCTCTGTTTTTGCTATCTGATCACCTGCGACATGCATTGTCTTCTGGTTTAATGCTTATTCGATAAAAAGCTGTTTCAGTCTTTTCTACCATAGCAGAGGGGATTTTGGGGGGCTGGCTGGAGATTATTAGTTTTATTTTATTTCATTTTACTTTTAATCCCAAACTCCTGCTACTGCTGCTGCTAAGTCACTTCAGTCGTGTCCGACTCTGTGTGACCCCATAGACGGCAGCCCACCAGGCTCCCCCGTCCCTGGGATTCTCCAGGCAAGAGTACTGGAGTGGGGTGCCATTGCCTTCTCCGCCCAAACTCCTAGTCTATCCCTAAACACTGATTTACAATATTGTTAATTCTTGCTGTACAGCAGAGTGATTCAGTTACACATTCTTTTCCATTGTGGTTTATCATAAGATATTGAGTATAGTTCCTTGTGCTCTACAGTAGGGCCTTGTTGTTTATCTATCCTATATGTAATACTTTGCCTCTGCTGATCCCAAATTCCCAATCCATGCCTCTCCCACGTCTTCCCCTTGGCAACCATAAGTCTGTCCTCTGTATCTGTGAGTCTGTTTCTTTTTCGTAGATATTTATTTGTGTCATATATTAGATTCCACATATAAGTGATATCTTATGACGCTTATCTTTATCTTTCTGATTTCACTTAGTATGATAATCTCTAGGTCCATCCATGTTATTGCAGATGGCATTATTGGTGTTTTTAATAGATGAGTAGTGTTCCGTTGTATATACACCACGTGGAGTTTCCATTTTTAATTCTTACCCTGACTCCCTGCGTCTTTCTTGTCTTGCACAAGCCTCCAGGCTCTCAGTTCTATAAACTAAGATTTGACCCTGGCTCCTCTGGGGATGTCTTTGCAGGAGATGCATCCACTAACTGTGGACCCCATCAGGCTGCGCCAACCCTCAGGCTGCCCCCCCGCCTTGGGCAGTGGGTCCTCCAGAGCTGCCTGCTCACCTCAGCTTGCCTGTAATCTTGCACTTTGGCCAAGTCCTCAGCGAAGTTCCTCAGGGTGGCCCGCATCTCTGGGTTCTCTGTATTGGCAAAGCTGATGAGCTGTTTGACCAGCTGGTCGGCCGTGTCACGCAGCCGAGCTGTCTTGCGGGTGTAGGCGGCCAGCAGTGAGCAGAACTGGCCAAAGGACTTCTCGGCATTGGTCACTGTGTCCTCCATCACCCGCACCTGGCTGTCCCTGGGGAGGCAGGGGCCTGAGGGGCCGTGCTGGGCAGTGACACCCAGCCAGGTCACTCAGTGACACAGGGATCGCCCACCCACTGCTCTCCTCCTCAGGCCCAGGCGCCTGCTCCCCAAGATAATACCTGCAGTCTCTGGGTCAGGCCAGCAAGGCAGATGCCAGAGGCCAGAGGGGTCATGGGACTGGTCAGTGGCCAGGCAGGCATGCAAGGTGGGTTTGTCTCCTAACTTGGCCTTTCGCACTATGAGAGCCTTTAGAGGGGCTTTATCTTCCCGGTAGAGTTGGTCTGTATTCCAGCCATCCTGAGGGGCAGTGGCCTCTTTTCTATGAAATTCCCTGATTCTTTTTCCTGGGCTGTTGAAATTCTCTGCCTTCTCTGCATCATAAAGCTTTTATTTTTGGAATTAATAAACTTTTTTAGGGGGGGAAATAGTTTTAGGTTTACAGAAAAACAGTGGAAAGTACAGAGTGTTCCCACAAACCGTTCCCTCACACGTGGTTTCCCCTATTATTAACAGCCTTCCTTTCTGCAGGACCTTTGTTACAAAAGATGAACCCATGGTGATACATTCTTATTAACTAAAGTCCCTCAGTTACATGAAGGTTCCCTCTTGGTGTGGTACATGTCATAGGTTTTGACAAATAATGCCTTGTCTCCAACTATCACAGCATCATAGAGAAGTTTCACTGCCCTAAAGACCCTGTGCTCTGCCCTTGGGTCCCTCCTGCCTCTCCCAGCCCTGGACCTTGTTTGTCCTTGTGGTGCACCATTTTTCAGTACTTATCACTTCCTGTTGTGCAGAGGAGTGGGGAGCGAGGGCTTGCTGGCTCATGTTTTGTGTGCTGCTAGCCGGCAGCCTGCCCGTCAGAGGTGTTCCACGAAGAAGTACGGAGTGAGTGAGGACCTGCTGGATTTTGTCTTCCTGAGACAGCTGAGTGGCACAGCCTCAGACACTCGCCTCGCTCTCATCCCACTGCACCCTCTCCTCATCCCTCATCCCAGGTGGTTGGTGCCCTAGCCGCCTCTGTTTGACCAAACCTCCCAGCCGTGCATTCTTCTAATCGTATCTCTAAGGCTGGAAGCTGGGAGGAGGGCTTTTTGTCCTCCTCAGAAACCCTAATTGGTGCAGTGCCCATCGTGTGCATGACCCTGCAAGCAAGGTAAATGGAGGCCAGAGAGGTGAAGCACCTTGCTCCAGGTCACACAGCCAGCTGCATTCTCTGTCCCTCCAGGTGGAGTCCTTCGACCCCCTCAATCAGAATCACCTAGGGCACAAGTTAAGCCTGCAGAATCCCAGCCCACCCTCCTGTGAGTGGGGCTCAGGGGTTCCATTTGTAAATGAACACATCATGTGGTCCAGAGTTTGCAATCCCCAGAGGATCCAGGTGTGGAAACAGCTGGCTAAGGGACAGGCAGGTTGCGAAAACAGTGATCGAATCAGGCTGCAGGCAGTGGGATTGGGAACAATTCCACAGAAGGGATGATGCCTGGTGGGGTTTTGAAGCATGAAGGGGTTTCCTAGGTAGAGATGAGCTAGAGAAGTTGGAGGGGACCGTGTAAATTTAGCTACCCCAGGTCTGTGGGCAAAATGCTGGAGAAGTAGATGGAGGCCAGAGTCTGGAAGCCTCCATGGTCCCTTGACCTTGAGGTGCGTGTGGTGCGGGCAAGAGAGCATCCTTACCACCACCCCCTCAGCAGTCCAGGCAGCCTCATCTGTCTCAGTTAATCTGGCCCTAAGAACGTGGTTTCCCCCCTCCCTCTCAGCTGGGGCCAGCATGGAGCTGCTTACCTGGAGAGAATGATGTTCATTGTGATCAGAGGCAGCAGCTGTCCTTGTCTTGGGGAATAAGGGCAGGGCCCCAGGGGTCCCCCAGGCCTGGGAGAAGTTGCACAGGGCTGGGCGCAGCTGTGTGGTCCTGGCTCAAGGGACGCTGCCACTTGGTTGCTGGGCAACATGGCTGCCCACAGTAACCCTGGGAGGAGCCTCTGCTGGTCACCAGGGCAACCTCTCCTGGGGCCAGCCTCCCCAGGCGGAGTTAGGAGGCCTCACCCCGCCATGCACTGGTCCAGGTACGGTCCCAGAGAGGCCCCTGCTCGGGTGAAGACAGAGGTTCTTATGGACCTGGCAGTGTGAGGGCTCCCCCAGAGGTGCAGGGACTGGGTTTAGGACTGCTGGCCTGGGATGCAGCCCTGGGCCTAGCTGTGTTCATGGGTCCTGTTGCTGGGACTCCTCCCACGAGAAGGCCGCCCGCCCTCCCCAGGCTCCCGAGAGACCTGGCTACTCAGGAGAGGTGTGTGAAAAAGCACAGAGGGAATGTGGGGGTCCTGAGGACTTGTTGCTGAATGGAGGGGAGGTATAAATATGTCTTAAATATGTTAACCCTCATTTTTGCTGCTTGTTTCCCCCTTGTTATCAACTTACTTTTTAGTTTTATAAGAACTTACTTTTACTGTTAGGAAAGTAAGAAAACAAAGATAACACAAAAAGAAACAGATACAGCAGCACATCAAACTGTACTGAGTAGAATACATTTTGCTAATTGTTAGATTTGTGCATTTCAGTACATCTACATTTTACCCAAAGAATTATGAAGCTAACCACAACAATGATAAGAGACTGGATGGGAAGAGGCGAAAAGCAGAAAAGCAGAATGTTGGTAACTGTTACCATGGGGGACCCACTGCCCAAGTCTTCACTTGTATATGCCCGGAGGTCTTCATAATGAAGAGCGATCTTTTCAAAAATTTATGTGAAAGTAAGCACTTTATTTTTATTGAAACATAGATTTACAATGGTATGCTAGTTTCTGGTGTATTACAGAGTGATTCAGCTTTCAGTTCAGTTGCTTAGTCGTGTCTGACTTGGCGACCCCATGGACTGCAGCACGCCAGGCTTCCCTGTCCATCACCAACTCCTGGAGCTTACTGAAACTCATGTCCATCGAGTCGGTGATGCCATCCAACCGTTTCATCCTCTGTGGTCCCCTTCTCCCACCTTTAATCTTTCCCAGCATCAGGGTCTTTTCTGATGAGTCAGTTCTTCGCATCAATTGGCCAAAGTATTGGAGTTTCAGCTTTAGCATCAGTCCTTCCAATGAACATTCAGGACTGATTTCCTTTAGGATGGACTGGTTGGATCTCCTTGCAGTCCAGGAGACTCTCAAGAGTCTTCTTCAACACCACAGTTCAAAAGCCATCAATTCTTTGGTGCTCAGAAATAAAGTGATGTGTATATGTTAATCCCAAACTCCTAATTTACCCCTCCCCTCTTTTCCCTTTCAGTAACCATAAGTTCGTTTTCTATGCCTATGACTGTTTCTGTTTTGTGAATAAGTTCCTTTGTGCCATATTTTAGATTTCACATAGTATTTGTCTTTCTCTGTCTGATTTACTTCACTTAGTATGATGGTCTTTAGATCCGTTCATGTTGCTGCAAGTGGCATTATTTCATTCCTTTTTATGGCTGAGTAATATTCCTGTGTGTGTGTGTGTGTGTGTGTGTGTGTGTGTGTGTGTGTGTGCGCGCGCGCGTGTGCCACATCATCCTTATCCATTCATCTGTTGATGGACACTAATGTTGCTTCCATGTCTTGGTTATTGTTAATAGTGCTGCTGTGAGCACTGTGGTGCATGTATGTGTTTGAATCGTAGTTTTAAAGGGAGGACTTTAGAGTCAGCTAAACACAGATTCAGATCCCAGCCCCCAGCCCTGCTGTGTGACCTGGGGCAAGTCACCTGACCTCAATGGGCAGCAGTCTTCTCCCCTGTAAAACTGGATCACGGCCCTCTTTCCTTGCCTTGTTATTAGGAGAACTAAGTCCCTGGTGCAACAGTAAAGGGACAGGGCAGGGCAGCCCCCAGGACAATTCTCAGACTGCCAGCCCTTGGTAGCGACAGCGCTACTATGGCTGGTCCTGTGCTGGTACCTGCCCTCCCCTGCATCTCTGTATGGTTCCTTTATCACTCCAGCTGTCTCTCTGCATGGGAGCCGAGAGCTCCCCACGGGTCCTGAGTGATGCATTCACGTACCTCAGCTTATTCCTGTCTGGAGCATGTCACCTCCTCGACTTCCCCAGGTGGTGCCTCTGACCAGTGCCCTGAGGCTCTGCTGGTCACTGCGAGTCTTGCCTGTATGATGCCTGGATGTATGTGAGGGGTCACATCCTTCTTGTGCTGACATGCTATCGGCTCCATCTCTTGTGGGGGCTGCATGGTACTGAATAATGTCCCCCCAAATGCACATCCACCCAGAACCTCAGAGAGTGACCTTATTAGGAAGAAGGGTCTTTGCAGCTGTTGTTAGCTGAGTGAGCCCTCCTGGAGCAAAGCAAGATGCCTATGGTCCCATGACTGGGGTCTTAGAAGAAGAGGAAGCAGAATCACACACAGGGAAGACAGCCCTGTGATAGCGGGCCGAGCCTGGAGGGGGTGGCCACCAGCCAGGCCTGGCATCCCTTGCTCCCGGACGTTTAGAGAAGCGCTTCATTTCCACCCCTAGGCCTCGTTCTCTCCCTGGCGCACGCTGTCTCTCCCCTCCCCCCCCCTCCCTCCTTCCTTCCCGCTGCTCGTCTGTTTCCAGCTTCATGAACAACTCATGGAAGTGATTCCTGTCACAATGATAACAGCAATACCTGTGGGGCAGCCCTGGGCCCGTCCTACTCTGATTGACTCACACACTCAAAAGGGCGGGTTTTTGTTCTTTTTGTTTTTTAAAGTGGGAGTTGGGAATCAGCAGGACAACATAATTGAGGCATGACATTTCACTTTAAAATGCAGCCTTTTCAGTTCGCTGACTGCGATGGCCAGGCTTCTGTGTCTTCTTGACTGGGCCCTAGTGTCCTGTGGTTTCCTCCAGCACACATGCATGGGTTGCTGGGAAGGCCTTGGCGTATGTGGTGGGCATCACAGTCCTTAAGTAAATGACCTGACCCTAGGTGATTGGGGGGCGGAGGGGAGGCTTCATCCAGTCACTGGATGATCCTAAGAGCAAAAGTGAGCTTTCTTGCAGATGGAGAAATCTGCCTCAAACCGGCAGTATTAGCTTCTGCCTGAGTTTCCAACCTGCCCTGTGGTTTTCAGACTTGCCAGCCCCCACATCATGTGAACCGGTTCCTGAAAATAAATTTCCTCATATATTCGATTGATTCTGTTTCTGTGGAGCCCCCATCTCTCTTAGGACCAGGAGACCAGGACCGGCTACAAAGCCATTTCCGGTTTCTGGGGCTCCTGGAAGATGGGGGGGGGGGGTCAATGTTTTCAGCAACACCACCAGAGGGCAGCAGAGACCCCCTAGTGAGGAATTCCCATGTGGCGGGCAGAGTGGGCTGTGACCTCAGGCAATGCAGCAGAGGAAGCACATGCCTTCACGCAGGATGGGAGAAGGAGCCGCGGGTCAGAGAGAAAGGGCAGCGGGTCATCTATGAACTTTAAAAGCTTTAAAGAACGGAAAGGGCCAAACAGAGACATCTGGTGGCCAGAGAAAAGCCAAGAGACTGGGCGGCAGAGGCTGGGGCACAGACTCCTTCATTGCCTTTGGCTGCAGGGGCAAGCATATCCGTGTCCTTGAGAAAAATGGCACAAACCCTGTTTAGAGCCCACGACCCTCTCAGTCTCTCTGCTGTAAATTGTTTTTTCCTCAGCCGTATGAGAGCCGGTTCTAGACATCCTGACCCTTTGCCCCCAAATGCAGTGTGCACCTCCAGAGAGCAAATACATCGTCTTGCGAGAGCTCATGTGACCTTCACACCCAGGAAAGTGGGATGCGGCGCTGGCATCCAACACTGCATCATCATGTTTCCCCAGCTGTCCCACCAAAGCACTGGTGGCTGGTTTTCCTGCTGATTCGGGGTGTGTTGCAATTCCTGCTGAGTCTGTTTGCTCTCATTGAGTTGAGAATGGCACCCCAGGCGTTTTCCTTTTAGGATATGGACTTTCTGTTTGTAGCAGAAATAATTCCTGATGGACAAAAATAGTACAAGAATTCCTTCACCTAATTTCTCCAGTCGTTAACATTTTACTGAGTTTGCCTTTTCATTCTCTTCTCTTCTTCCATCCCTCCCTCCCTCTTTCTGTTTTATTTTCTGAACCATTTGAGAGCAAGTTGCAGACCCAATGCCCCTTTGCCAAAATATTTGCTATATGTTTCCTAAGAGCAGGACCAGCCTCACACACAGCCACAAACAAATCTTGAAACCAGACCATTCGCACTGTTACGTGTTCTTTCCTTCTATTATCTAATCTGCAGACTGTATTCAGAATTCATACTTGTCCCCGAAATGTCATTTTGGTACGTAAGCAAACGGATCATTTTCTCTTGCTCCAGGGGCCAGTCCAGGGTCACCCTCTGTCCTTAGCTGGCACAATTCTGATGTTTCTTTTGGTTGGGGGGCAGTTACTTTGGGGCACAGAGCTCTGTGGAGTTGGATGCAGGTTTCACACCTAGACAGGAGGACTCAGAGACAGCCCTGCCCCATTTTATGAGATTGTCTTCATAGCTGACTCTTTTCCCTCTGCTGTTCCCCACATGACGCTGGCTCTCACCATCTGTGCCTCTTTAGGGCCTGGTGAGCCCAGGATCTGGGTTCAGTCATCTTCCATCCCTCATCGGGCATTTGCTTAGTGTCTCTGCCACCCCTGGCCCTGGGTGGCTGGGTAGAGATATATCTCTACACAGGCAGATGGGTCCCTGTGTCCTGCAGCTTGTGACCGGGGGCCAAGTCCAGGCCCTTTCCTCCTAGCTGGGCCCCAGGCAGGCCAGGACTCTGCTGAGCCTCATCTGGGCAGTGGGGTGAGTCGTTATCCAGCCTCACAGGGTAACCTCAGGAAGGACATGAGATGGTGTTGGGGAGGGATCTTTGGTGTCTGGCCACAGTAGCTCTGGGTGGGATAGGGGTGGCTGCCAGTGCCCCATTCCCATGCGAGGTCTGACTACGCCTGCCTCCAGGGAGCTCTGCCTTCCCAGATCTAAACCCTGACGTTTTTAGTGCCGCTCAAGATTGAATAATAATTTTTCCTTAGCCGATGTATCACACCAAGCTGGCGTTTCACAGGGTTCACGAAGCCAGCAGGTGGGTATGTAAACTTAGAAAGGAGCGTTCAGTCAGGGCTGCTGCAGACCCCACAGTGGCAGTGACTTTGTAGCCCTGCCAGACTGGCATTTCTTCTGACACTGAGCCCAGCTTGGGGGATGTGCCTGGAGGCCCCAGGGGGACTGGGATCAGGGTGGGCCCCACTGGGTCCTGCTTGGTGAAAGCAGTGGGATGACCCCTGCCCCAAAAATGGCTCCATCCTGGACAGGCTGGCACTGAGGGCATCAGGCCAGCTGGGGGGGCTACAGCTAGAGGGGGAGATGGGAAAGGTTCCTGAACCATGCCAGGCCTCAGAATGGCAGAGAGCAGTCAAGAGCCACAAAGTGTCCCAAGTTCACACAATGGGAGGCGTCGGGGGCAGGGTGGGACTCATCCTGCTCACCCCTCACCCCCCAGATTCTGCTCCCGATCTGACTCCTGGCCTCCGAAACATGAGATAATAAACGTGTGCTGTTTGGGGTCATTTGGTTATGGCAGTCCCAGGAAACTCCTTTTTAATTCAAATCCTGGCCTTTCAACCGCCCTCTGGGGCTGATCACAGAGGACACAGAGCCAGTGTGAACCCTGGGGGACCAGAGGACTCATGGGGGTGCTGACTGACCCTGCCTTCCACACACACTGGCCTTTCTCACACTTCCCTCTCCTGGGCGCGGGGCCTAAGCTCTGGACTGGACCCCGGCACTTTCCTGGGGAGCCTCTGTTCCTGTCCCTCCCATTGCCTGAGCCTTGGTTCTCACCCTACAGACCCTCAGTGGGGACAACCACAGACAGCTTCAGAATGCAGAGCCCAACTCGGCTCTGCCGGGTAACCTCGGTGGGGGCCACCTGTCCTCCCCCAGGCTTAGCTACCTCACCATGTAATGAGGGTGGCGCGCACCTACTCCACTTGGTTCTGTAGGCATTGCCATGCCATGCCTTGCTAAGTTGCTTCAGTCATCTCCAATTCTTTGTGACCCTATGGACTGTAGCCTGCCAGGTTCCTCTGCCTGTAGGATTCTCCAGGCAAGGATACTGGAGTGGTTGCCGTGTCCTCCTCCAGGGGAGCTTCCCGACCTAGGGATCAAACCCATGTCTCCTGTGGCTTCTGCACTGTAGGCAGATTCTTTACTGCTGAGCCACCAGGGAAGCCCTCTGTAGGCATTATGTGAAATTATATCTGTAATATAATCCAAATCATGTCATGGTCCCAGTGCCTGCTCACCAGTCTCTGCTTTCCTGAGTCCCATCTTTAGAGCCCAGTTCAGATGCCTCCTCCCCGGACAGCGTTCTGTGTCCTGTGTACCAGGATACATGGTTTCATCACCTACAGTGACAATACAGTTGCTAACGTTTATTGGGTTCTTACTGTGAGCCAGGCACTGGGCTAAGTGTTTTACACACACACACACACACACACACTGATAAATGTCAGCAATTATTCTTACGCACAATAATGATCAGTCTCATCACAGAGCTTCCTTGAGCCTCTTACACATAGACCCTCTGCAAATGACTGCAACTCACTTCCCAGCCAAAAAATGGTACATTACTTAAGAATAGTATCACAAATCAAAGGAAACGCCAAATAATTGTGGCTTTAGGAATATGGAAATTGGGAATTTCCTGGTGGTCCAGTGGTTAGGACTCCAAGCTTTCAGTGCTGAGGGCCTGAGTTCAGTTCCTGATTGGGGAGCTAAGATCCCACAGGCCATACAGTATGGCAAAAGAAAAAAAAAAGATGGAGATTTATTTCTCACTGTGGGAGACTCCATAATGTCAAGGCCTAGATTTCTCCTGTCTTGTTCTTGCTATTCCTAGATCCACCTCCAGGCTCCAGAATGGCTGCTAGAACTCTGGTCATCACATCTATTATCTAATCAGCAAGAAGGGAGGAGCAAAGAAGGTCATGCCCCTGTCTTTACTTAAGTTGAACACATCACTTTGTGATCATATCCCACTGACTAGAACTTAGTCACATGACCACACCTCCCTGCAAGAGAGGCTAAACTGTACGGCCCCTCTTCTGGGAGGGCCCACAGGTGCCAAGTCTGCATAGACTCAGTCTGCACTTGAAGCCACTAAAGCCCCAGCCTCCAGGGGCTCGATATAGACTCCCTCTGTCTCCCCTGACAGGGCCCCAGCGTCAGGGATCTGGGAAGCTTGGCAAACACCCCACCCTGTGTTCTAAGAACTCGGCACTCATGTGCTGAACAAGCACCAGGGACAGGCCTGGTGTCCCATCTTTCCCCAGGCCAGTGGTGGCCTTGGATTCCCCAGGCTCAGGATATTATTTG
The DNA here is from genome assembly GCF_001704415.2 of Capra hircus. Lineage (NCBI taxonomy): Eukaryota > Metazoa > Chordata > Mammalia > Artiodactyla > Bovidae > Capra > Capra hircus. The sequence continues at coordinate 12,611,092 of NC_030825.1, forward strand.
TGGCATGCCTCATTGACTGTCTGCAGTCTTGACCAAACAATTAGAAAGCGCTCTCAGATTTCCTTATATGAGTGGAAGAAAAGAAATAACCAAAACCAAACTATGTTTCCCTTGGAAAGCCAGGAGTGATTTTGAAACCTGGTGATGCAGGATGTTGGGAGGGGTTGGAGTAGTTGTTGTGTGGGTCCACCAAACAGAAAAATTCAGGAGCACTCCTGGGAGAGGAGTCTGGGAGGAGAACTCAGAAGTTGTGGGATCAAGTCCTGCCTTGGCTGCCGGATGCTGTGTGACCTTGGACAGGTCACTCCCCCTCTCCGGAGCTTGTGTTCTTATCTGTATAATTGGAGGGTAGGACCCAGCATCCCCCTAACTCTTCTGAAGCCTTGTCATCAGTTCCGTATGCCAGAACAGCCTGCCCTCTGACTTATATAGCTTTCTGAGATGCCTTCAGCCCACAGCTCGGCACTGTCCTGGGAACCCATGGTTCCTGGGAGCCCAGCCCCAGCTCCATGTAAAGGGGCCTCTCTCCATTTTCTCTCATCTTCTGGACTCCTGGCAGCACAAACATTTCCAGAACAGGAAAGCCTTGTTCCCTCCTAGGCAAAGAGAAGACAGTTTGGGAGCAATTAGCAACTCCCCAGGAGAAGAGAGAAAGGGAAGAGTGGTGGGAAAAGAAAACCCTGAGATGCATCTTATTTATATTTCTTGCAAAGCTTTTCCCCTTTAATTATACAAAATTCAGAAACATAGGTAGAAAGTATGGAGGAAAAGGCAGTAACCCACATCCAGAAATTTCCATTAGTTACATTGGGGTATGTTACCTTATAATCTCTTTGGTAAATAATTTGTATGATTTCATAATTTCTACATATCACAGGCCTGCCCATGTTGTTTCTTATAAACTCTGCATGAGTATAATTTTCTGATTATTTGTTCCAGCTTTTTATCAGGAACGATTTCAAATATATACAGCAGTGGAAAAAAAAAATAGGACAGTATAATTTGTGTCCCCACCATCTAGATTCAGACACTGTTAATGTTTGTCAGTCATTGACCTTGTTTTAATGGCTGTATAATATTTCATGAGAGTATGTGTACTTGGACTCAGTCAGTGAGTCCACGTTTATTAAGTGGCTAGTCTGTGCCCAGTGATCTCTTAGGCACTGGAGCCACATCAAGGAGCAGTAGCCCTGCGTTTGCCGAGTAGACATTCCAGGGGGAACAGCCAGATCAGGGAACCAACAGCCAGCAGGTGAAGTAGAATTTCTGACATGCAGCCTAGCCTTCCTGGGAGCTCAGAGCACCCTCAGGATGGATGGAGCTCTCTACAGGGAGTTTTGGTTTTCGTGTGTGTGTGTGTGTGTGTGTGTGTGTGTGTGTGTGTGTGTGTATTTAATTTTATCAGAATATAGTTGATTTACAATATAGTTTTGTTAGTTTCAGGTGTACATCATAGTGTACAGTTATTCAGTTATAAATTCAGTTATAAATATATGCATGTTCAGTCTTTTTCAGATTTTCCCCATATGGGTTAGTATAGAATATTGAGCAGAGTTCCCTGTGCTGTACAGTAGGCCCTTGTTGGTTATCTGTTTTGTATATTTTTCAGGGACTTTTGGCCCATCAGTTTGAGGCCGATTTCCTCAGTAGGATGGAATCACCAGGGCATGCTCCAGCCAGTGGGAAATGAGTGCCAAATGGTCCCCAAATTTTTTCAGCCACATCTCCACAACAGCCACCAGCTGTGTGTAGGACACTACCACCGTAGGGTCCACCCAGTGGTCCCCGAAGGCTGAACACATGCCAAAGCAGGCGTGGTTAGCATTTGGAGTCCAAAGCAAATAGGAAGGGATATGGGAGATGCAGAAATATACTTACAAAGTGGGGATGATCCCATTTTAAAAAACTTCCAAGACTGTTGATTTCCTTTGCTTTTGATGCCAACATGTCTCTTGTTTGATACAAAATGGCAGTGGTTGTAAGTGGTACTTTAAAATTTGTCCTTTCTTGACGAAACAAAGAGTTGGCAGTCCTCTGCTGGTTCCTAAAGTTAGGGAAAAGGAAGAATTATCAACCTGTGATGTCTAAGAGCTGAAAACCGCCATCTGGTCTATCTCATACATTCACAGAGGATGGGGACAGTAAGGCATGGTGACCCTTTCCTGCTTTCTGATCTGTAATTTGAATCCTTTTTTCCCTTTATGAAAGTATGGTTGATTTACAATGTTGTGTTAATTTCTACTTTACGGCCCATTCAGTTACATATGTATGTATGTGTGTGTGTGTGTGTATATATATATGTATACATATACATATGTATATGTATATATATATACACACCCACACATTCATTTTCATGTTCTTTTCCATTATGGTTTATCACAAGATACTGAACATAGTTCCCTGTGCTATTCCAGTAGGACCTTGTTGTTTATCCATTGCATATATAATAGGTTGCATCTACTAACCCCAAGGGCTTCCCTTGAGGCTCAGCTGGTAAAGAATCTGCCTGTAATGAGGGAGACCTGGGTTCGATCCCTGGGTTGGGAAGATCCCCTGGAGAAGGGAAAAGCTACCCACTCCAGTATTCTGGCCTGGAGAATTCCATGGACTGGATAGTCCATGGGGTAGCAAAGAGTCGGACATGACTGAACGACTTTCACAGGAACTAACCCCAAGCTCCCAGTCCATCTCTCCACTTTCCTCTCCCTTGGCAGCTACAGGTCCATTCTCTGTGTCTGTGAGACTGTTTCTGTTTCGTGTTGTTGTTGTCATTCTGTTTCGTAGATGAGTTCATTTGTGCCATATTTTAGAGCCCACATATGAACGATATCATATGGTATTCATCTTTCTTTTTCTGACTTAGTTCACTTAGTGTGAACATCTCTAGGTCTACCATGTTACTGCAAATGGCATTATCTTGTTCTTTTTATGGCTGAATAATACTCTACTGTATATAAGTATCACATCTTATTTATCCGTTCCTCTGTTGTTGGCCACTTAATGTTGTTTTCACGTCTTAGCAATTGTGAATAGTGTGCAGCTTAAATTTCTTACTGTCCAGCCTGTCCCAGTATCCATAGGCCCCAGGCTTTGAAGGGGAAGGGCAATGTCACCTGGGAGGCAGGTGAGCCATCACAGTCAGTGAGGGAGAAGGGGAAAGGATGTTTGTGGCTGCAGGGATACAGTTCTCTAGGACATGTGATGTGGGCACCTTTATTCCAGCTTTCCAAATGAGGAAACTGAGGCATAGAAGGGCTTGTGTTCTGTGCCCAGGGAGATCAGAGTTGGGTGCCCAAGTCTGTGCCTTCTGTCCATATAGCATCCTGATTTCACCAATCAGGACAATTAAAAAATAATAATCTAGGGTAAATGAATGCAGATAAGACAACTTTGTATTTGGCACAGCCAGAAACATTTATCAAAAGCCCAGAAAACTGAGATCTCCCTTTCACAGCATTTTGTTCAAGGAAAGAATACGGCAGCACACATGCACACGTATGTACATGCATATACACACAGATGGCCTCAGATGAGGTGCCAGTGGCCCCTTCACACTTACAGATTCTAAATGCTCAGATCCCTATTTTATTTCTGTTTTGAGCTCCCTATGGCCTAGGTCTACCTTTTGGGGATGACCTCAGCCAAACTGCTTGGTCTGAATCCCAGCTCCTCCACTGCCCAGTCCTGAGACTGTGGCCCAGGTCTAACCTGCCCCACATCTGTAAAATTTTCCTCATCTGTAAAATAGGAACAGTAAGATAGCCCATTGAAAGGGTGTGGTGGGGGTGACTGCCCAGGACGTGATGGCCACTTTTGTTCTCAGACCTGGAGCAGGAACCTGGCTGGGCTTGGGACAGGGAGGAGGGGGAACATGAGCCAGGAAAGTGAAAGGACAGCCAAGATCAACTCTACTGTCTTGAGGCTTCAGTGAAGCTGCACCACCTCTGTACAAGGCACTGGAGGGTGAGTTCTCTTAGGGCGCCCTGATTCCACAAGAACAACTCAGTGTCTTCCTTGCCTCTGTAGAACATTTCTCTCTGAACAATAAATGCCGAGTTCCTGTGCTTCCTCCCTCCCAAGGCAGCATTGCACATCTGCCATGTTTGGCTGGGATGGACACTGCAGAGGCCAAGACTCAGGGGATGGGTGCTTCTCAGGAGCAGAACTTCAGATTGGAGGTGGGGCAGGGAATGTGGCCTGAGACCAGGTGCCTCCCAGGGCAGTCACTTCGAGGATGCCATCCACTCCAGTGGGGCCTTCAGTGACCATACGATGTCAGAGGAGAACCTAATGAGAACTTGGAAATTTCCATAGAACACCAGTTTGGGTTTGGTTCCTTGGACTTCTGAATGAACAAAGGTCCTTAGAACTCAGAGAAGTATGTGATTAGGATCCATGTTCCCACGTGGGTGCTTAGGATGGTCATAAAGCCATCCGTTCATTCAACACGATTCTTATTCAGCAGCTGTTCTGTACTAGACCCTGGAGGACCACGGTGGACAGGACAGGTGTGTGCCCCAACTTCCTGGTATCTCAGTCTAGAGGGAGCCTCCATTTAAACAAGAGCTTGGCACTTTTGGGGGCTTCCTTTGTAGCTCAGTTGGTAAAGAATCTGCCTGCAGTGCAGGAGACCTGGGTTTGATCCCTGGGTTGGGAAGATTCCCTGGAGAAGGAAATGGCAATCCACTCCAGTATCCTCGCCTGGAAAATCTCATGGACAGAGGAGCGTGGTGGGCTACAGTCCATGGGGTCACAAAGAGTCGGGCACAACTGAGCGACTAACCCTTACTTACTTACTTGGCACTTTTGTGGGTGGTAAAGACTATGTTCAGAATATCTGGCAGAAGAGAGAGTTAAGAGCGGAAAGAAGCCACATCACCTGCCCCCCGCCCCACCCCGGACGGCTGCAATCAAAAAGATGGACAGTCACAAGTGTTGGTGAGGATGCAGAGAAATCAGAACTCGCACGCATTGCTGGTGCAGCTGCTTGGAAAGATGGCCTGGCAACTCCTCAAAAGGTTAAACATAGAGTGACCACGTGACCCAGGCATTCCACTCCTAGGTATCTACCCAAGACAAATGGAAAAGCCCACACAAAAATGTGTCCACGAGTGTTCACCACAGCACTATTCACAATAGCCCCACAGTGGAAACAACTCAAATATCCATTAGTGGATGAATGAGTAAACAAAATGTGGTCTGTCTGGGCACTGGGATGTTACTCTCCCGTGAAAAGGGATGAAGCACAGGCTATGGCATGGGTAAACTTTGAAAACATCCTATTAAGTGAAAGAAGCCAAGTCACAAGAGACCCACATATTGTATGAGTCCTCTTGTATGAAATGTCAAGAACAGAGACATTCACAGAGACGCAAAGTAGATTAGTGGTTGCCAGAGCTGGGGGAAGGGAGATCGGAGCGGGTGGCACTAAAGGATGTACGGTTTCTTTGGAAGGTGCTCTGCAGTTACACAGTGCTGATGAGCATATGCCCTCGTGAGCATGTTTAAAAAAAACCTGCTGAACTGCACACTTTAAAACTGTGAATTTTATGGTATATGAAATATATCTCAACATTAAAAAAAAGAGAGAGAAGGGCTGGGAAGTGAGGGCTTTCAATCTTTCAAGGATCTCTTCCCTTGTAAGTCCTGGAAAGTATGTAAGATAGTCATCATTCCTTTTTAGCTTTCCAGGATGTTGTAGCCCACAGAATTGTGGCCCCCTGCTTCTGGCTAGGGGTTATCTTTGTGGCCTGGGTGGTCCATAGACGTTGCCGGAACATTTTGAGCACAGTAAGTGCTCAGAAAGGTCAGTCATATCAGAAGCTATGGAGGTGTCTGAGGCAGTCACATCTTTGCTTTTCTTCAGAGGTCAAAACATCATTCAACTCTTTCTGCCCCTCAAGGCCAGCTCTTGTTGGACCCTCTCCATTTAAATGTATATATAGCCTTTTAGTGAAAGGTAATAGCGAGGGTACTGCCAGGTACTATTGGGCAGGTTGTTCACTGTGTAAGCAGCATTTATTGAACATTTGCAATATACCAGAAACTGTACTGAGCTCATTTTCTATGATAAACTTTGTTCAATCTTCATACTCACCCTTGGGTGAGAGTTGTTCTCCTCAGTGTATAAAGGCAAGGGCCTTGGGAAGTTTCATGATTCCAGAGAACTCCGCTCCTTTCACAGCTCTGCTGGGAGCGGTATAACTCTGGCTGGAGCCCGGCCTTCTTGTAGAGCAGGCCCTGCCTGACTGCTGGGCGGAGCTGGGGGTTCTCCACCACCCCAAGCCTCCCCGGGCGTAGAGGGGCCTTAGCTGGGGGCAGCACAGTGGTTAAATGCTTGTGCCAGGGGTCAATGGGACCTATGTCCAACCTTGCTGTTTCTGTTCTTGTGCAACTTGTTGAAGCTCTCTGGTTCACCATCCTGTGCTGGTTGTATTTCCCCATCAGTACATGCCAGCAGGGGCCTAGCTGTCCTCTTCAGAGCAGTACCCAGTGCCTAGTGCAATTGTACTAAGCATGTACTTAATATTTTTTGAAGAATGAGTGAATAAATGAATAAGTGCTACTCAGTGCTGGAGGCTGGGCTGAGACTGCAAGACGGGCCCCTATCACCAGACCCCTCGTAGAAGAGGCCACAGTCCCCAGGTGCCCCATCCTAGCAGAGGTCAGATTCTCCGTGGGTGGTCCTCCACTGGGGTTTGATCAGTACAAAACCCAGAAAACAGAGCTGGAGGGGCCTCTGGCCTGGTAGGGGAGCAGGGGGGCGGGGGCAAGTCCTGGCCTCTCCTGTTTCGGCCTTGCTGGCGCCATGACCTTCCCCACCTGGCCCCGTCCATCTCACCGGCTGCCCGGGCCACCAGGGAGCCTTTCACAGTGAGGGGACCTTCTCCATCTGTAGGGCCTCCCGGGACTTTCCTCTCCAGCTCTCCAGTTACATTCCATTCACAAAAAACAATCTAGATCTTAGAAGGAAAAAAGTGAGGTGGAAAAATGTGGTCAGGGAGCGAGTAAGCTGGGATTGGGGCACAGGAAGTGGCTGCTCCGCCCCCTTTCCACCCACCCACACACATGCCAGCTGGGGAGCCTTTCCATCTGCTGTGTGGGCTGCCTGCACTGTGGAGGGGGCGGGTGCTGGCCCAGGAGGCAAAGACACTCAGAGGTGGACCTCCTCCACTAACCATCCCTTTTTTTCCTTGCTGCCGGGGGCTGTTGGGCAGGTTCACTCTGGAGAGGACCTGGCTGTGTCCTGCATGCCGTGTGCCCTGGCATAGGGCTCTGCCACTCAGCGGGGCAGCTTTTCCTCACACACACCAAGGACCACCTGGACCCACAGTGCTGGCTCCTGTATCTTTACTTATATGCCTAAAGCAGAACTTTGCTAAGTGAGGACCACCCCACCCCCCCACAACTCAGAGACTCTCCATGGCTCCCACTGACCTGCAAGATAGAATAATAACAATAATAGCCCTTACATTTCCTAACCATTTACTGTATGCCCAGACTATGCTAAAGGATTTTGTGTGCAATGCCTCTTCCCCATCACATGCAGTCTTTACATTACGAAGCACGATACAGAAAACTGCACAAACATGTATGTACTAACAAACTAGAAACACCTTTAACCTTCACAGCAGCCCCACAAAGTGGTCACTGTTACTATCCCATTTTCCAGATGAAGAAACTGAGATGCAGAGGGTTAGTTAGTAATAGTTGCAGGCCTGAGATCACACAGTGAATGATAGAGGCTGGATCTGAACCCAAGCCTCTGGGTACATAAACCCATGAGATCCTGTGCTGCCTCATCTCAGGGAGTCCTTCAGATCCCCCTCCCAGGGGCTTTTCTCCTTGTGCACTGAGGTCAGAGGGTTCAATTGCTTGCTTGTCCAGGAAAGGAGGAGGCCCTATTATGCCACCACACTGTGCCCAGGCACAGAGTAGGTGCTGGGTTGTGCCTGTGTGCTCCTCTCCAGGCAGTTTTGTGAGATGCGGGGGGGAGACTGCATTCCCTGGGAGGCCAAGTCGGTCATGAAGTCTGATGGGAGCCTTCACCCCTTCACCCTCTTTTTCCGACTTTGCTGGTACCCAGAAGAAGTGTATTTTAGGACAGAGTCCCAAGATTGCCAGCCTTTGCCTCCCACTGGCCCCTCTGGAGCAGAACCCACAACTGCATCTCCCCTCACCCCAGAGCGCTTTGCACACAGTAGGACCTAAATGGACTGAATTCCAGACTGCATGGTCATCTCTGCTGCTGGGAGAGCGAATGTTCAAACCCCAGCCCTGGCATTGCCACCTTCAGAAAACGCGTGGCTGCCTAGGACCTCAGTTTCCTCACCTGCAGAATGGTGTGAACACCTTGCCTGCAGGTTTCTTGTGCAGCTTCAACCACCCCCTCCCTGCAGTGCACCTGGGGGTGTCAGCACCCGTGGCAGAGGCTCTGTCCCCACCTTCACTTCACGTGGCAGCGCACACAGATCTGGCGGCTTAAACAAAACCCTGGGCTGCTCTTCACCTTGAATCCTTATCCTCGTTGTCCCACAAAGCTTATTCTCATTCGGGATTTTTTTTTTCCTGTTGCATCTGTCAGTATCATAAATACTTGCAAAGGGAAGAAAAAAAACTCCCCCAGACTTTACGTCAACACAAACAGCCCTAATTGGTCCTGGAGCCTCATAATTCTCAGATTGTCTTGACCATGTGTATCTAAGAATTTCACAGCAGCAAAGGTGAAGGGTGTTTTCATTCGTAAATTGAAGTGGAGGCTTTGTCTTCAACTGAAATTTGGCTCCAGCCCCTTGCCTTGGGGCACTTTTTCTATGTGTGTGCAGAAATCTGACTTATCACTTTCTTAGGGGAAGGAGAAAATGCATGAATATTTAATTATTCTGCTGCCAAGAGGGGAGGGTTGGAAGCTAAATGAATAAAGAACTGGATTTTTCTTTTCAAAGGCCACGGCAGAATCCGATCTGGCCCTTCTGATTTCCCCCTGTCCTCCCGCCCTGTGTCATGTTGGGGGCCGCAGCTGTCATGTTCCTGCTACCCCAGCCTCTCTAGTTTTGGAAAGGATCAGTCGTAGGCGTGTTTGGGTCATTTCCGGTTGGTTCTTCTGGGCTCCTTGGCATATTTTGTTTGGCTTGCAGCAAACATAGGCGAAGGGGGTGGTGTAAGGGGAGGTAAGGTCCAAGCACGTCTTTGGCAGAAGAATTGCCGGCCAGCAGGGAAAGGGAGCCTGTGGCTGATGAGGCTAGAACATTCTGCTAGGTGAAAGCCAAAAAATTCCAAAAGAAACATTCTGTAGTTTCCAGCCTGTAAGAAGGAAGAGGATTTCCTCTGTGGGCGGCTTCTGGGGGCTCAAGGGAGGGCCCCCAGCAGTGGCAGCCAGCACAGAGGGGCGGTGCCGGGGGTGGGGGCAGGAAACAGGGTCGAGAGTCTGGGCAGGACCAAATTTGGAGAGACTCAGGGGCAAGCGTTGCAGCCCAGGAGGGGACGGGACTGTCTGTAAAGGCAGCGCACCCTCCCCCCGCGCGGTCCTGGGGCCAGCTGCCTTTGCTTCTTGGGGGTGGGAGGAGGGTAAACTGAGGCACCAAGGTGCCTTCACTTTTCAGCGTGAGTTTCCAGGAGGGCTGCATGTTGGGGGAGGAAGACCACAAATACAGCTTGCTGGGCGCCCGCTGTGCACCACAGGCTTCCCTGCACACGTCCTTGCAAGGAGCTGGCCGTTAGGTCCATAAGACAGATGTGGGAACTGAAGCTCAGAGAGGCAGATGATCTGGCCCAGACTCATTAGGAAGAACCACCTCTTCCCCAGTAGATAATTTTAAGTTTTTCCCTTCTCTGTTTAACAACAGGATGCCAAATGTAAAGGCATTCTCTATAAACTGTTTAACATAAGAAAAAAAGAAATTCCGTTTTTTCATAACATTCATTTGGAATAAATAAGGGAAGGGGTCCTTATTTATAATTAGGACTAAATAAGGGAAGGGGTCAGTTTTGTTGTCATGTGTCCATTTGTCGCCATCTGACAAAAAAATAGGCATAATTGATGTGCAAATAGCCCATCTTTCATATCAATAAAGCTATAATAGAAATTCAAAAATGTTTTTAAATAATAAAGATGCTTAGAGTGTGAATAGCATCCCCTTGGATAGGACACCTGTGCAGTGCACACGCTGAGTAACCAAGCGTAGCAGCCCTGATGAGCAACACACTTGAACTCGAGTCTGCCTCTCACAGCCTGGGTGCAACCGGCTCATCCCATGGCTTAGCTGCCTTGCAGTTTGGCCTCATCCCAGCTTCTCGCCACTAATGACCAAGAACTCTGATGCATCAGAAAGGAAGGACTAGAAGGAAGAGAGGTGTAGGGATTCAGTCCAAGTTTGTGCCACTCTCTCCCCGTTCCTAGCACAAGGCCTGGCACGCAGTGGGCTACTTAAGGCAGCCTGAATGAATGCCTGTATGAATGGAAGCCAAGTCCAAGCCTCTCCCCTCCCTCCTTGTCTGCATCCCGCACAGTGCTGAGCTCAGGGATGGTGGCAGACGGAGGGGCCAGTCTGAAACCCCACTGAACCAAGGGAAAGAAGCCAGTTCCCACAGGCCCTGGGACACAGTGAGCCGTGTGAAAGCCGCCAGCCAGAACCTCTTATAATCAGGGACAATGCTTGGCCCTCAGTCTCGAAGGACATCCCGGGGTCTCCGGAGGCTGGACTGGTCCTGCCAAGGGCCCTGGCCTTCTGCCCGCCCGGCACTGACTGCCGAGGGTGGGGCCCACCTGGCGACTCCTTCCTTCCAGCTGCTGGCTCCAGGGGTTCCGGCCACACCTTTCCTGTGGCTGCCTCTTCTCTTCCCGGCCCCCACCCTGCTGGCCATGCTGCTCCAGTTTCTCCCTGCCACCACCCCCAACTTTTCCAGGCTGTTCCCTTGGGGCATGGAGCTGGAGTCCTCAGCCCCAAGCAGGTGACAGGTGTGGGTGTGTCAGCTCTGGCTCTGTGTGGAGGACTCATGCATCACGCTCGCTGAGGATGGGTCTTGAGACAGCAGTGCTCACCTGTGTAATGGGTCGTTACCTCAACTCACAGGTGGGGACACGATGCTCCCAGGAGTTGAGGGACTTGACAAGGTCATACAGTTAAGTTTGTGAGAGGTGGTTGAGGTTTGAGTTCAGCATGTCTGCTTCCAAATGGGGAATGTCCAACCACTCTGCCGGTCTGCCTTGCAGAGGCTCTACAGACCCCAGGACTTCAGCCCGCTCACTCAGGCTGCATCTGAAATTCTCACACTGGTGAAGATACCCAGGACTATGTTGGAATCAGAGAGAACATTCCCCCTCATGCTACCCCCCGCATTCCTGGCTCCAGTAACATCCAACAGAACACCCTGAATAGACGAGAAAGCTGAATGGACTTTGCTCAAACAGCAATTCTTGCAGGGGGAGACCAGAAAGGCAGAAGGGGTCGTGTTTCTTCCTTCTGAGGTTTTTCCAGGACAGACCGTGGTGGGGGTTTAGGTGGGTGTCCTCCTATGCCCGGAGGACAGATGTCTCCTCAGAACCTGGGTGTCAGAAGAAAGATGAAGGCAGATGGTGGCAGGGAACACACTGAAGCCACAAGGCTGGGGCGGGAGGGTGGGCAGTTATGAGAGAGGTGTGGCTCCTCAGGTGTGGATATGGTCCCTCAGATCACCAGTAAAGCCCTGTGCTGCCAAAGAGAGAGCCCTGGCCCTTGTGAGCAGTCACGTTCTTGGACATGACTTGGACATTACCACTCTGATCCTTAGCCTCTTCATCTGAAAGGCAAGCACAACATATGTCATGGGTGGTTGTGAGGAGTAGTTGAGCTATCAAGATGAACTTAGTGTGCTTCTTGGTGCTCATACATATTAAGAAAAAGGAAGAAGGCTCAGACCATCCCAAAAGTTCAGTTTGTAGGTTGAAGGAAATAATTTGCCATTTCCTCCAGGACCTGGCTTTGGTTTGGCCCCACTTCCTGTCCCAATCTGGGCAATCAGGCTTGCCCTGATATAACCCCTCCCCTGCCCAGAGTCATCTCAGCCACTTGGCCAGCGTCTGACCTGGCCCTGTTGGTTTAATTGGTCTCAACCTGCATCTGAAGGCAAAAGTGGCCTCTCTGGGCATGGTCTCCCCACCCTGCCCAGCTGCAGCACTGCTGACCCTTCCAGTGACTCCGATTTCCTGTTGCTCTAGAGCTCAAGGTCAGTGGGTCATCCACTATGGTCCGTCCTCGCCTTCTGTCCCTGTAAGCCTGGATCTCATCTCCTTGTCTGGATGGTAGATGTTCAGACCACCTGAACATCCTTCTAGCTCCACTCCCCACAAGGTCCACACTCAGAGTGGTGTTTCCCTACACCTCATCCTCCTAGAAAAGTCTCAGGAAGGACTTCGATTGGTCCTGGTTGGGTCACACGCCCACCCTTGCACGTCACAGAGGCTAGGAGAATGTGAAACTGTGATTGGCCTGGACTGGGTCACTTACTCTTGCATGTTGCCAAGGGACAAGAGCAAAATACTGTGATTGACACCTTCCCCCAGAACCTCAGGGTTGGTGCAGGAGAATCCACTCCCCTAAGTCAGGGATGCAGTTCTGCAGTTTCAAGGGGCAGGGTGTGGGGGTATGGGAAAAAACCCAAACCCCAGATGTCTACACTCGGGCTAAGTCCAAGGTGGGGTGAAGCAGGGTGAGATGGAGCTAGGTGGGCAGGGCCAGCAAGGGGAATGCATGGGACCCCTTCTGCTGTGTATCCAAGGAGAAGGGGTACAGTGACACCCACTGTGCGGGCCCTGGGTAGCTGTCCTGGTGCCTCAGGCCTCCCTTCCCTGCCGCCAGAGCACACGTTGCAGACATCTGCCCTGCTGGCTGCTGGGGGTCGCCCTCCTGGAGTTTCCTGCTGCTGACAGGAACCGTTTGCCTTTTTATTACCCGCAGCGCACATCTGGGAACACTCTTGGATCAGTCTGGCTGAGCCAGTGGGCTGAAGAGCTGGCTCCCAGGCCAAGCTGATGGGGGCAGGGCAGGCAGCGGTGGCGACAGCCTGGGTCTGGGAAGCCTTCCTCCCCAGCCCCTCCTGTGAAGCTACCCCATGTGACTGGCCTCCTGGACTGCTTCCACAGAGGGGTTGTGTAACCAGTCTTGTCCAGGAGGGAGGGGACGGCCTGGGCCCAGGGTGGGGTCCCACCAGCAAGCCTGGCCTGCCAGGTCCAGAAAAGGGCCTCTGAGGGTGGGTAGCTTCAGGTGCCAGGGCAGTGGGGCTTCTCTGGCTAGGGGATGAGGTGTAAATTCTCCCCTTTCTTTTTTTTTTTTTCTTTTCTTTCTTTTTCTTTCTTCCCTGTGTCCCTCCCTCCCTTCCTTTCTTCTTCACCTTTCCTTCCTTTCTTCCTTTTTTCTCCTCTCCTCCCCTTCAAATGACTTTTTCCTCTTCCCACTCCAAGAGCACATCCTCAAAAACCACCTTTGAAATAGCAGGAAGCAAGCAAGAGACTGAATAACATCATTTTGGACAAACCTAGTCTTTCTGCTTAAAGATAATGGGATTGGGGAGGAGCTGTTGTGCTCTTGCCTACCTCTCTTTGTCATGTGCTGCGTCCCCTTCCCCTCCAGCCTTTAAAAGAGAGAAATGACCCTTCAGCCTCCAACTGCAGGCCCAGAGCTTCCCTTGTGCTCATGGATCACAGATGCTTGCTTCTGAGGTGAACTCAGGTGCAGAAAGGACGGCACAGAGCTTGGCAGCTTGTGAACTAGACCAAGGTCCTAAGGAGCCCTTTCAGAGGCAGCCATGAACCCACCAGCCTGTCTGGCAGGGCATCAGGCAGCCCCTTGCTTTCCTGGCCCTCAGTCTGCGCATCTATCCCTCTATCTGTGGCTCCTTCCAATAGCCACCTGCTCAAACCTGTACCAATACCTGGCCATTTAATTTATTTATTATGACATGTTTATTTTGTTTGAAAGTGTCCAACTCTTCTCTAATGAAAAACCTCATCACGGGAAGGCTGAGTGTCTTTAGGGGGGCAGGGTCCAGGGGATACTAGTCCCTGGTCTCCTCTAAGCTCCGAGAAGCCCTGAAGTGTTGCTGAGGCTCTCAACATCCCCATGGCTTGGTCGGGAATGTTTCTTGTGTCCCTTTTACTGTTCATTTATTTCACAAATATTGACAGAGTCCATCTGGGCATCAAGGCATGTGCCAGGTATCTAGATTATAAGAGTGTGCAAGATAGAATGTTCCTGCCTCTTTTATTTTAGTGGAATGTTAGAAATAAAACCAAGTGAATGCAAATAATTACAGTTAGGGAGGTGGATCTATAAAGGCACTGAAGCCCATGGATCCTAAGTTGACCTGCTTCAGAGCTGGAGCTCCTCCACCCTGGGCTGGGCAGAAAGAGAGGGTCTACTCTTGTGAAGAGAGGGAAGAATGCTCCAGGCATCAGGAGCAACACATGCAAAGGCCCTGGGGCAGCAGCAGCTTGGTTCTAGGATCTGAATGGAAGCTGGCAGGGCTTGAACAGAGGGAGGAAGGGAGAAGGAAGGAGAGAGGAATAAGAGGACACTGGGGGTATGGGGCCTGATAACTGGGTCCCTGCAGACTGGCTAGGACTTTGGGCTTTGTTCTGAGTCATTCCATGAGCTTCAGCAGGGGAGTGTCATGGTCTAGCTTATGTTTCAGGAAAGAAAGACCACTTTTAAGGTGGAGGAGCATACAGGGGGAGGCAGAGAGCAGGGAGGAGTCCATTGTAATCATCTAGGCAGAGATGATAGTGACATGAAGGTAGAAAATAACAGGGTAAACCTGGAGAAGTCAAAGGGTCCCCCCATAAGGGCCTGGTTAGGAAGGGGAACAGTTAAACAAGCATTTACACAACAGAATAAAAAACATAAAATATAGAGGCAGCTCTGAGGGCTGCAGGAGTTGTTCATGAGGGGCATTCAAACCAGCCTTGGGACAATCCTAGTCTGGAACAATCAGGAGGGCTTCCTGGAGGAGGAGACATTTAAGCTGAAAATGGAAAGAGGAGTAAGAGCTAGGGGAAAAGGTGGTGGGCAGGAGGAAAGTACTGTTCCAGGCAATGGGAGCAACCTTTGCGGAGGACTGGAGATGAGAGGAAGCAGGCACGTTTGAGGACTCCAGCAGGTCAGGGTTCTCCAGAGTGAGATAAGGATGAGGAGCCAATCAGGGCTGGGCTGTGACCAGTCTTGAGGTCACAGAGGGCAGAAGACTTTGTTTTGAGGACCCAGGGCCAAGGGAGGGTTTAAGTCTCAGTGTCATCATCAATTCTGTGGTTTTGAGTAATCCCAGTGGCTACTGGCAGTGTTAGGTCCAGAAGAGTTAGTTCTAACTCAGCTGCTTTGTCCTGTGAGAATCAGTCATCGAGCAGCCGAGTCTAACAGGCCTCACCTGGGAGGTGGCGTGTGGCACACGTGGTGCAGTGGGCTCAGGAGTTAGAGATCCAAGTTCAGGTCCCAGCCCTGCTCTTGTCTCTCTGTGTGACAGAGGAGTTGGCTGAGAGAGGTCAAATTAGGCTTTGGGAGATAGTTCCATGTTATGGGCCCTGGAGTTCTCATGGCTCTGTTTGTCCCTCCTGCACTGGTGCTTTATGGTAGCCTGGGGTTGTCCTACCTGGATCCGTCTAACCTGGCCCCATCTCCGACCTCTGGAAGGAGTATCACCCAGACCCAGGTGTCGGCATCATGTTCTCTTTTGGTGTATACTAGGAACAGGATCTTTTTTAAAAACTACGTATTTATTTATGTCCGTGCTGGGTCTTTGTTGCTGTATGCAGGCTTTCTCTAGTTGAGGCTAGCAGGGGCTGCTCTAGCTGCAGTGAGTGGGCTTCTTATTGCAGCGGCTTCTCTAGGGCCCCAGGGCGCGCAGGTTTCAGTGGTTGTGATAGGCGGGTTTAGTTGCCCCACAGCATGTGGGATCTTCCCAGACCCGTGTCCCTTGATTGACAGGTGGATTCTTAACTACTGAACCACCAGGGAAGTCCCTAGGAACAGGATCTTTTTTAATTAAAAGAGGAAATCCATGATATGTTTGACTATTAAAGCCATTGTATGAACAACCTAGCTGAAAAACAATAACTAAAGTATTTAAAGCAATTGAGTTCCTCGCTGCAGAGGAGGCTTTCAGAGCAGCAGTTGAGGCTGGTTGATGATGTGGCCCCTTGGTCATAAAAGGCAGTGTTTGGAGAACTGGACGAAATGGAAGGAGAAACACAGATTACAGAAATTAGGCCCACTGTTATTTACGAGGCTCATCGTTGTCACCCCATAACTATAACGTACGCATTAATGAGTCCATTTAACTCGGCATCAGCCTGTCATCTGCCGTGGGCCTTTCCAGGGAGAGCAGAGCGAGCGCTGCTGTCTTTGGGGGATGAAGATGTGCACAGCTTAGTTCCATTCTTAACACTGTCCCCCGGCTGCCTGGCCCCAGGGTGGATTTGCATCAGGATCCACACTGTAAAGAGTTACATACAGATTCTTTTAAACTTCTGGTTTCATATTGGCATATAGTTGGTTTATGATGTCGTGTTAGTTTCAGATATACAGCCAAGTGATTCAGTTGTATGTATACATTCAGCCCCTCTTTTTCAGATTATTTTTCCTTATAGGTGATTACAGGATACTGAGTAGAGTTTCCCATGCTAAACATAGGTCTTTGTTGATTATCTATTTTATATATAGTAGCTTGTGTATGTTAATCCCAAACTCCCCTAATTTTTAAAATACCCTTTAATTTATTTATTCAGCTCTCTCGGGTCTCAGATGTGGCATGCAGGATCTTTGTTGCGTCATGTGGGATCTTTTGTTGCAGTGTGCAGTGTGGTGCATGGGCTTAGTAGCTGCAGCACACAAGCTTAGGTGCTCCATGGCATGTGGGTCTTGGTTCCCCCACCAGGGATCAAACCCATATTCCCTGCATTGCCCAGTGGATTCTTAACCACTGGGCCACCAGGGAAGTCCCCCACACTCCTAATTTAATATATCAGTTTCTCCATTTCTTTCTGGTTTTTTCTCTGCCTCTCTCTCCCTCCTCCCCATCTCTCTGTCTGCCGCTGTCCTGTCTCTCCCTTTCCCTCTCTGTTTCATTACAGTCTATTTGTTGAAGAAACAGGGTTGTCTTCCACAGTCATAGGAGTCTATTGTTGAGTGTGCACACACACACACACACACATGTATATAAAAGTGTAATCCTCCTGCACTGTCAGGGCTTCTCAGGTTCTCAGGTTCAGGACCGTGGACATTAGGGCTGGCCCATCCTCTTGGACAGGGCTGTCCTGTGCCCTGTAGGGTGTCAAGCAGCATCCCTGATGTCCACCCACAGACATCCGTAGCGTGAAGCCAGCTCTGTGAGGGAGCCAACCTGCAGGAATTTGGGGGGCCTGGGTCAGCACCATGAGGAGGAAGGCATCTTGGCTGGTCCCCTCAGGAGCTCCTGGGCTGAGGTGGCCCTTGGTGCTATATCCAGCTGGGCTGAGATGATTGAACTTTATGCACCAGGTCACTGAGCCCAGCTGCCTGGGAAGGGCCTGACCTGGGAACGGCTTACCGCCCCACCAGGGGTCAGGACGGATCCCCTTTGAGAGGATCTGGGTGGCTGCACAGGTCACTGGAGTGAAAGGACATGTGCGAATGATGGGTGTGTGTCAGGGGTCCTGGCAGGCAGATGGCAGGGCCGTGACTGCTGCCTGGGGAGGAACAGCACAGACAGCAGGCCGCCTCTTTCTCCCTGAGTGCCTACTGCACTCTGGGCCTCACCAGACGCCGCTGTGGAGTGACTGAGAGCAAGGCCGTGGGGGCCTGCAGGTGGTGGGGCCAGAGTGGGGCATGTCATCTGCAGAGAATTTAACAAAGCAGCTAAAAGTCCATCTGCTTTTTAACGTGTAACTGCGTCATTGATGTATAATCCATGTACCATGCAGTTGACCCCTGTAAAGTATATGTGTTTGTAAATTATTCAGAGATTCTGCAACCACCAAGACTCCCAAAGCCAGAACATTTTCATCAACCTGAAAAGAAACTCCATTCCCTCCAACTACCCATTTTGCTCAACTCCCCAGCCCTAAGCTACCACTGATTTACTTTCTGTCTCAAGCCATTTGCCTGCTTTGGACATTTCATGTAGATAGAACTTACACTATGTGGTCTTTTGCGATTGGCTTCTTTTACTCGACGTCATATTGCTAAGGTTCATCCGTGTTGTCTGTCACTCTTTTTTGAGGCTGAATAATATTCCAGTGTATGGATAAACCATATACATTGATCCATTCACCCATGGATGGACATTTGAGTTGCATTCACTTGGGGCTGTTATGAATAATGCTGCTCTGAACATTTGTGGATGAGATATAATGTGGGTGAATGTTTTCACTTTTCATATACCTAGGGGTGGAATTGCCAGGTCATATGGTGACTCTACATTTCACATTTTGAGGAGCTGCCAGGCTGTTTTCCAAAGCAGCTGCCTCATTTTACATTCCCATCAGCAATGTATGAGCACTCCAATTTCTCTGCATCCTCACCAACACTTACTACCCTCTTTTTGATTCTAGCCATTCTAGTGGATGTGAAGTGCTATCTCATTGTGGTTTTGGTTTACATTCCCCTAATGACTAAAGGTGTTGAGCATCTTTTCACGTGCTTGTTGGCCATTTGTATGTTTTCTTTGAAGAACTATCCATTCGAATACTTTACCCATTTAAAAACTAGCTTGTCTTTTTATTGTTGGGTTGTCATGCAAAGAGTTGACTCATTAGAAAAGACTCTGATGCTGGGAGGGATTGGGGGCAGGAGGAGAAGGGGACGACAGAGGATGAGATGACTGGACGGCATCACTGACTCGATGGACATGAGTCTGAGTGAACTCCGGGAGTTGGTGAGGGACAGGGAGGCCTGGCGTGCTGTGATTCATGGGGTCGCAAAGAGTCAGACACGACTGAGCGACTGAACTTGAACTTAATTTGAAGCATTCTTTATACATTCTGGGTACAGATCCTGTATCAGATTTGTGATTTGTGCATAATTTCTCCCATCCTATGAGTTGTCTTTTCACTTTCTGGATGTAAGTGATTAGAATTGTAGGAGCTGTCAGACTCTGTCACAATTAGCACTGAATAAACTGGGCTGACCATTGGGGCTGAGACAGTGAGAGCAGTGATGGTTGCCCAGACAAAGACTTCAGTCAGGCCTGGAATGTTTGGAGTCAAGAGAGGAGCCTGGCTGGGCTGGAGGCTGCCATTGGTGGAGAGGCTTGAGGGAGCCTTGACTGCCGAGCTTCGGTGTCTGGAGTTGATCCTGTAAGGGGGAGCCACAGGTGTGGGCACAGACGAGTAACATTAGACAGGGGTGCTAGGAAGGCTGTCCCTCTCCAGCGTAAATGGGTGCCACCCTCACCCAGGACAGCCTTTCTGTCCCCCGCCAGGGGGCCACCTGGCCAGTCCCTTTGGAAACCACCAGGGCCGCCGGCACCTCTTTCCTGTGCACGGGGACCCCTGGGTGGCCGGAAGCAATGCATTGTAATGCTGGCCTCCAGGATTTCCTGCAGCGGCCGGGGGCTGAACAGGTCTTTGTGAAAACCCTCCCCAGAGAGCCCCGGCTGCCTGGCCAGGGTCAGACTCAGGAGGAATATTTGCTCTGGGGCCTTGAGGAGAGGGCCTTACAAGAAGTGAATGCTCTCTGCTTGTTGGGCCGAGGGGCCCTTTGGAGCCCCATCCGCCAGCCTCCTGGCTCTGGGTGAGGGTCACCTCCCAGCACCCTCTGCAGTGGGCCCAGTAGAGTAGGCTGCCAGCTCCTGACCCCAGCTGGCTGTCATCAGCTTCCCTGCACTTTGCGTTCAGCAGAAATGAATCTGGGATGTCAGGGACCTCAGTGGAGCCTGATGCCCACCTCCCATGGGCAGGGGGCACGACCCCTGCACTGAGGACATGAAAGGTCACCCTCGACTCCCCTCCTGCACCCTCTCTGGGGACAACCAGATCTCGTCACTCCTGGGCTCTAACTGGCTTTTGGCTGAGGCAGGGACACACACTGGCCAAAACGGAATTTTACTTATACAAACAGTCCACCCAGTGCCAAGCAGACAGAAGGGGCTGGGTAAATGGGTGTCAGAGAGGACGGCGGGGGCTGTAGGACACCCCACTGCCCTGCCCAGCCAGGGGTGAAGGGCTCTCCTGCCACCAGGACCTGCCACCTCTGGGGCCTCTGCAACCCGAGGCTGCAGTACCGGGCACAGCCTGGCCACTGCAGCCTCCAGACCCAGCCAAGGCCACATCATGTTTCCTGTCACCAAACTTCCGAGACCAGTGTGTGTCTCTGTGGCCTGAATCCGGCCCCCAATTGTTCTCATGAGAAGCTGGCTAGGGAGTTGGAGCAGGGCCTGGCCTGGTGTGGGTCAGGGACCTGATTTCTGCTCCAGGGTGGCTGGAGGGTTTGTCTTCTGAGCTCCCACCTAGAACACCTTGTCCCCACTGTGCCCATCCACACCCGGCCTGACCAGGAAACTGACACAGCTGCTCTCGGGAGTATGTGGAGCCAAGGACACAGCTGGATGTTTCTGTCCCCCTGCAAAGTGCTCGTGAACACCACTGTCTTCCTGTGGACCGCAGTGGAACGCCATGGGGGAGACATGCTGGAGCAGGTGGGAAGCCTGGCTGTGTGATCCTGAGTTATGTGGCCTCATCTAGAAAGTGTCCCTTCCCCCAGAGGTGACGCCACATGGCTCTGGGTCTCCTCTCGCCCTCAGTCGGGCTGGAAGGAGGACAGGACTTCTAGGGGCCAAGCTTTCCACTACCAGGGAAGTCGACCACCTCCCCAGCTTGTGGGTCAGCGGTTACCTTAGTGGCCATCTGGGGCAGTGGAGGGAGATGAGAGCTGATACTATTAATAACTGAGCATCTACTGTGTGCTGGCTTGTGCTGGCCCGCCGCATTGGGTGTCTTGTTTGGCTGTCACTGTCCTTGGAGGCAGGTACTGTTATTGCCACGTTTCAGGTGAAACATCAAGACTGAGAGAGGAGTCGCAGCTCACTGGAGCTCACCCAGCTGATTGGGGGGCCTGTGATGGAGGCAAGGAGTCTGTTTAAACTGCCTGTGAGGGCTCTATGGGTCCCCCTCCTCGGTGTAGGCATGGTGCTGCCCTTGAGAAGATTCTAGGGGGAAAGAAAAAAATGTTAAGCAGTAAATGAGAGGATTTCCACTTTCAAGGCATGCCACATGGGAGACTTCTGATAGGCAGTCAGAGAGTTCTTCTCTCAAAAGGCAACTTTCTCATTTACATCTTGTTGAGCCCTGAGAATAGACAGCTTTGCGTTGAGAAGGGAGTGGCAGTCCAGGAACTGCTTAGTCAGAGGCTCAGCTGAGGGGCTGAAATGGGCTGCCCCCCTGAAGCGCAAGATGAGCAAGGGGAGGGCGGAACCCAGGCCTGTGGGCCTGGCTAGGCCTTGTGTGCTCCTGCTGAGCTGCATGCTACGGGACAGACAGAGACACCTCAGTCAGGTTTCCTGCCTTTGAGGAAATTCCAGTTAGGTGGTAGGTGAGATGCAGGGGCACAATAAATGATCCACAGTAGCAGGGCGGGGAAGAAAGTGAGCAGGACCTGGGGTGGGGATGCAGTAGCTCCGAGGCACAGGAGCCCCCTGGGTCAGGGTAGGACAGGTGTGGCCAGGACGCTCACAACAGGAGGGAACATTGTAGGGGCTTCCTATGGCTGCTGTAACTAATGACCACAAATGTGTTGGCTTAAAGCATCACAGATTTATTCTGTTACTGTGCTACAAGTCAGAAGTTTGTCGCGGATCTTCTTGGGCCAAAATCAAGGTTTCAGCAGAGCTAGTTCCTCCTGGGGACTCCAAGCGGAATCTGTTTCCTTACCTTTTCCACCTTCTAAAGGCTGCTGCATTCCTTGGCTCTGGCTCCTTCCATCGTCAGAGCCAGTGGCTCAGCATCTTTGCATCTCTGAATTTGACTCTCTTGCCTCCCTCTTCTGAGGACCTTGTGCTTACACTGGGGTCACCCAGCTGATCTCAGACAGTTTCCCCATCTCAAGATCCTTCACTGAGTCCATCTGCCAAGTCCCCTTTGCCATCTTAGGTCACTTATTCACAGATTCCAAAGATTAGGGCATGGACAGTGTGGGGAGTTGTTATTCAGCGGACTGCAGGTTGATATCAAGGTAGGCATTTTGGGGCTGAAAATTCAGAACCCCAAGGCTGAGGCTGGGTGACAGGACTGAGCTGCTTAGTAAAGGGCTGGTGGGGGCCGAGGTGCCACAGAGAATCACCATAGGCTGACACTGTCACATGGCAGCCTGCACAGACAGATGCGATTGAGTGGGGAGGGGGAAACCCTGGCATGGCCTCTTGCCAGCAGTGTGACCTGGGACAATTCACTCTACGTTTCTTAGCTTCACTCTCTGCAGGTGAGTGGGCGGGGGGCATGAGAAGCATTTATAAATTGTGAAAACACAGTGTCTGGCACACAAGAGATGATCCCTCTATGCTGGCAGCCTACACTGGGCCTGGGGAAGCAATGCCATGGGAGTGTGTGCAGGCCATGGGTGATACGATCCACCCTAGGACCGTCTCACCAGCTGAGAAAGTAAAGGGTGTCCTAAGAACTCTGATGACAGCAAAGACGCCAGGGGCCACGTTGTGGCACACAGAGGGGCCTAATGAATGTGTTTAGAATGAACAAGTGAGGCGGGGGGAAGCAGTGGGGGACCTGGGCTTGTGCAGGGGAGGGGGCCTCCGAGGGGAGAAGTGGTGGCTGCTGAGCTCTGCCCATGGACAGGATTGGGGTGGACAGAGTCCTGGAGCCCTCCCTGCCCTCCAAACAGTGCCCCTTTCTCTGTAAAGGTCCTTTCATCTGATGGGTGGCCTGGGGGCTGGCTGTGCACCAGCCCGGCCCTGCTCTGGGGAGGGCCAGATCTGGGCAGCGACCCAGAGGCGGCTATCTAGGGGACTGTCCCCGGGGTGGACGGGCTGGCGCTCCTAGGGGGGCCGCATGGCCAGGGCCACTGAAGCCCTAAATCACCAGGAGACAGTGTGCAGGACAGTGGCAGTATGCAGGAGACTGAGGGCAGGACGATGACCATAGCGAGAGCTGGCACGTGGGCAGGGGGCTGCCCTTCTGCTCAGGATCCTCGGAGCCCCGCAGGGCGGCCCCTGAGGGATATTCACCCGCCACCCAGAGTCACCACAGGCCCAACTCTTGCCGGGTGCACCTGTGTACCTGTGCGAGCCATGACTCACACCTGAGGGATGGTCACATTGACAGAGCACCTACTATGTGCCAGGCCTGTGCTAAGGCTGCAGAGATGCCGTGGAGCCTGGTGGTTAAGACTACAGGCCCCAGAACCTCAAGGCCTGGGTTTCAGTCCCGCCTCTTCATGTCCCAGCAGGGTGGCCCTTACCTCTTTGTGCCTCGGTTTCAAGTAGAGATAGAGCAGTACCAATCTTACAGGGTTGTGGTGTTGATGAAATGAGTTGACATATGGAATGCCCTAGAGGGCCCTGTCCTGGGGCCTGGCAAAGTCTTGGTGTCTACTGTTCTTGTCCCGTTGTCAAAATGTGGAGGCCCCACTGTGACGTGCAGAGCATGGGGCAGAAGACGGGAGGCAACATTGTAGTGATGGGGACAGCTGTCCTCAGAGCTGGCCGGGAACAGCCAGCTGGGGGCTGTGCATGTTGGCATGTTGGACTCAGGACACTGTCCTCAGCTACGTGAAGAAGGTGGACCACCTCTCCCCTCAGTATTTGTAATACTCAGAAATAACCAGCTGGCACTGCTCTGAACCCTCTCCACATAGTATCAGCTCATGGACTCTGCCCACTGCTTGGTGTGAGGTAGTGTACTTGGCACTACTACGTGCCATCCTTACTCCATTTTGCAGATGGAGAAAGTGAGGCAAGGCATGGCAAAGGGACTTGGTGACGTCACTCACTTTGTCTGTCGGGGAGCCAGGATTTGAACCGAGATGCCCTGACCAGAGTTCTTCCTTTTTGCTGGTTTCCAAACTGCCTCTCTGGGGGCACTAAAGAGCTGCAGATGGTTTGAGGGCAGGGAAGTCACGTGAGCAAAGTGGAGTTTTGGAAGGCTGGATGTGGAGCAGAGTTCCAGTGGTCTGGTGTAGGGTAGGGAAGAGGGGGGAGCGGCTCTAGGAGAGACTGTTCTGCAGTCAGGCAGGAAGTGATGTGATGGCCTGGGGGAGGGCTCAGCGAGGCTAAGACTAGCCGGGAACAAGGTCTCAGGAGAATTTCAAGGCAGGGGATGTGCCCACAACCACAGGAGGCTAGGGGCTGAGGCTGCTGGAGGGTGTGGCCGCCTGCAGACAGAGAGTAGCCCAGGCCCTGTGAGCGGGTCTCCCCTGGCTTGTTTCTGCTGCCTTTCGCTCACTGCCTCTTTCCTCATGAGCCCCAGCAGAGTCCCTGGGAGCAGCCTGCTGGCCTGGCCTCCATGGAGGCCTTCTACCTGGCTCGCCCAGGACCCTAGGCAGCCGCCTCCCCCATCCCACTTGGAGCCCAGGCTCTCAGGGCAGGGTCACAGGGATACAGTTGGCCTCCATTCCCCTCAGATCTGTTAAAACCCAGCCTGAGAGGCGGGAGAGGCCCTCATTCTGTGAAGACGGCCAAGGGCACCTCTGCCCGTGCATCCAGACCCCATGGCGTGTGTCCTGAGGCTCAGGGCTGGCTGACCGTGCTGTGTGCTCACCTGGCCCCGTGGGCTCTGAAGTCAGCCAGCCCAGGCTGGTGGCTGACCTTGAGAGGGTTCCTTATCTTGATTTCCTTCTCTGTAAACATGGGGAGATTAATAATAATAAATGTTAAAAGATTCTCATCTGATGAGATTGTTTTGAAGATTTCTTGAAGATAATGAACATGAAGGTCAGAGTAGCTGCAGACATGCTCATTACCGTGTTTTCCTGGCAGGGCATTGCCTGAGGGACTGGGGAGATTGACGAATGTTTGTTGAGCACCTACTATGTGCCAGACAGTGTTCTGGCCCTGTGCTAAGTGCTTATGTGTATCATCTCATTATTCGTCACAAAAATCCTATAAAGACACACTGTTATTATCAGATTATCCCCAACTTTAAAAAATCAGGCAAAATTTATATCCCATGCATGCATGCTAAGTTGCTTCAGGCTTATCTGACTCTTTGTGACCCCATGGACCGCAAGTAGCCCACCAGGCTCTTCTGTCCGTGGAATTCTCCAGGCAAGAACACTGGAGTGGGATGTCATGCCCTCCTCCAGGGGATCTTCCTGACGCAAGGATTGAACCCACACCTTTTACGTCTCCTGCATTGTCGGGTGGGTTATTTACCACTCGCGCCACCTGGGAAATACACATCCCGTAAAGTTCACCAATTTAACATTCATCACATTAAAGTGTATGATTCAGTGGCATTTAGTATATTCCCAAGAACTTTTCTGGTGGCTCAGTGTAAAGAATCTGCCTGCCAATGCAGGAGATGCAAGAGACTTGTGTTTGATCCCTGGGTCAAGAAGATCCCCTGGAGAAGGAAATGGCAACCCACTCCAGTATTCTTGTCTGGGAAATCCCATGGATAGAGGAGCCTTGCAAGCTCTAGTCTGGGGGATTGCAAAAGAGTCGGACATGACTTAGCGACTAAACAACAGCAACAAGGCCGTTCAACCCTCACCTCTATCTGATTTCAAAACATTTTCATTACCCCCAAAAGGAGACCCTTACCCATTTGCAGTCACTCCTGATTTCCCCTCCCCAGCCCTAAGCAACCATTAATCTCCTTTGTGTCCTTGTGGATTTACTTGTTCTGGACATTTCATATAAATGAAATGGAATTCTACTTCTTGTGGCCTTTTGTGATGCCAAAAACTAGGCTTTGGTGCATTGGTACCAGACTGAATCTCAGAGACAGAGTTTTGGGTAAAGTAGAAAAGAATAGTTTTATTGTTTTGCCAGGCAAAGGGGACCAGAGTGGGTTTGTACCTCAAAAATTGTGTGTCCCAACCTGAGGGGACTTGGTGAGTTTATAGCAGTGCTTCAAGGGTAGGGTTGCTGATACGGATCACAGTGGGTGCAGGGCCTGCACACCTTTAGTCTTGTCTCAGGTGGTCTCCTGATGAGTTCCTCTGAGGTGGAGAATGCTGATATCTTCCATTCGTTGGGGGTTTTAGTTCTGCAGAGGAGCTCAGCGATACTGTTGCATGCATCCCTGGATGGGGAGCCAGGGCCCTGCCCCAAGGCTGCACTGTTGTTTCTTGGTTGCCCTCCCTTCCCTGATTAGCAGCTGTTTGATTTTGACTTTTGGAGCTCAGAATCATGGAGGCTGAAGTCTATTCTCTACAAACAAGAAATGGGGGACACAGAAAGACTTCTGCACTCAGGACCCCCATAGGGTCTTGCTCATTTTCTTTTCTGTCTGGCTTCTTTTCCTTTGCATGGTGTTTGCATCCCTGTGGCAGCCTGTGCCAGAACCTCGTTCCTTCATGGCTGAATAATCCTTCACTGTGTGAAGGATTAACAAAACCCCATTTTGTTAATTCAGTCATCTGTTGATGGACACACAGGTTGTTTCCACTTTATAAAATCCCTGTTTCTAAAGACAAGGGAAACGGGTCAAGCCAGCTACTGGCTGAAAGTCAGCACCTGACTGTGACCCAGCAAAGACAGTTCCTGAGGGGAAGAAGAACCCACGTGCACATCACAAGCTGAATTCACATCCACAGCAGCCACGTTCACAGTAACCCCACATTGGCAACCACCCACATGTCCATCAGCAGGAAGTGGATACCAAGCTGGTGTCCCCATACAGTGGAACATCAGTTCAGTGCAGTTCAGTCGCTCAGTCGTGTCTGACTCTTTGCGACCCCATGAATTGCAGCACGCCAGGCCTCCCTCTCCATCACCAACTCCCAGAGTTCACTCAGACTCATGTCCATCGAGTCAGTGATGCCATCCAGCCATCTCATCCTCTGTCATCCCCTTCTCCTCCTGCCCCCAGTCCCTCCCAGCATCAGTCTTTTCCAATGAGTCAGCTCTTCTCATGAGGTGGCCAAAGTACTGGAGTTTCAGCTTTAGCATCATTCCTTCCAAAGAACACCCAGGACTGATCTCCTTCAGAATGGACTGGTTGGATCCCCTTGCAGTCCAAGGGACTCTCAAGAGTCTTCTCCAACACCACAGTTTAAAAGCATCAATTCTTCAGTGCTCAGCTTTCTTCACAGTCCAACTCTCACATCCATACATGACCACTGGAAAAACCATAGCCTTGACTAGATGGACCTTTGTTGGCAAAGAAATGTCTCTGCTTTTGAATATGCTGTCTAGGTTGGTCATAACTTTCCTTCCAAGGAGTAAGCGTCTTTTAATTTCATGGCTGCAGTCACCATCTGCAGTGATTTTGGAGCCCCCCAAAATAAAGTCTGACACTGTTTCCACTGTTCCCCATCAATTTCCCATGAAGTGATGGGACCAGATGCCATGATCTTCATTTTCTGAATGTTGAGCTTTAAGCCAACGTTTTCACTCTCCTGTTTCACTTTGGTCAAGAGGCTTTTTAGTTCCTCTTCACTTTCTGCCATAAGGGTGGTGTCATCTGCATATCTGAGGTTATTGATATTTCTCCCGGCAATCTTGATTCCAGCTTGTGCTTCTTCCAGCCCAGCGTTTCTCATGATGTACTCTGCATATAAGTTAAATAAGCAGGGTGACAATATACAGCGTTGACGTACTCCTTTTCCTGTTTGGAACCAGTCTGTTGCTTCCTGACCTGCATACAGGTTTCTCAAGAGGCAGGTCAGGTGGTCTGGGATTCCCATCTCTTTCAGAATTTTCCACAGTTTCTTGTGATCCACACAGTCAAAGGCTTTGGCATAGTCAATAAAGCAGAAATAGATGTTTTTCTGGAACTCTCTTGCTTTTTTGATGATCCAGCGGATGTTGGCAATTTGATCTCTGGTTCCTCTGCCTTTTCTAAAACCAGCTTGAACATGTGGAAGTTCACAGTTCACGTATTGCTGAAGCCTGGCTTGGAGAATTTTGAGTGTTACTATTCTAGCTTGTGAAGTGAGTGCAATTGTGCAGTAGTTTGAGCATTCTTTGCATCATCCATCAGCAAAAAGGGAGACGAGACCCCTGCAGGCTCTTTGGGAGACCGTCAAAAACCCGCTGAGTGAGAGCTGCCAGGCACACTGTGTGACTCTGTTTATATGAAATTCTAGAAAAGACAACTCTACCGCCACAGGTTTTCAGGGTGTGAGTGGAGGGTCACCTGGGGAGGGGTAGGAGGAAGATTTTGTGGGGTCAGGGCTTAGGACATTGATGTTGACTTGTGAGGTGCTGGACTTGTGAGGTGCTGGGTGTCTGGCTGGCACCGGTAGCCCTGGGTCACTGCCTGAAGGATGGCCCCAGAGTCCCCTCCAGCTGCTCCCCCAGAAATGGGCTGATTCAGGGTGATGAAGGCAGTGGGGTGGAGAGGCCCTGTGCAGGCCTGTGTCTCTCTGTTTCTGTCTCCGTATTTCTGACTCTGTCTTTGTGTTTCTCCATGTGTGATGTCTTGTGTCTGTGTGTGTATAACTCTGTGCGTCTCTCTCGGGGTCTGTCTCCCTCTGTCTCCATATCTATCTTTGTCTCCCTGTCTGTACTTCAGTCTCTATCTGTATATATCTGTCTCTCTGATTTGTCTCTGTGTCTCCCTCTCTCTGACTGTCTCTGTCTCTCTCTCTCTGACTTTATCTCTGTCTTTCTGTTTCTCTGTATTTCCATCTTTGCCTCTGTTTGTGTCTCTCTGACTCTCCCCCTCTTTCTGTATCTCTGTCTCTTCCCATCTCTGTATCTCTCTCTCGTGTTTCCGTCTCTTCATGGTCAGAGTCACTGTGTCCCCTCCTACCTCTGGCTCGAGTAAGAAGAAAACCCTACTCAGGGCGGGGACTTGAGAGGGGGACAGGCCCGCCCTGACCTGGCGCGGCTCCTTCCCAGGCCGGCTCTGGCGCCTCTGGGCCGGCGGGAAGAGGCATACAGCCCAGGGAGGCCAGGGCCTGGCAGGCAGGCCTTTCCCGGGACGGGACTGCGCTTCCCACCCCCTGCAGCTGGCTGGCTTTCTTCTTCCTTGCCTTAGAATCAACTCCCACTCCCTGGGTCTCCGGGGCCCTGAGCACTGGGGGGAGGGACCTGCCCCCATGCAAGCACCCCCAGCCTGCATGCCCTGGGGTCCTAAGGGGAGGAAAGGCACCAGGCAGGGCTGGCCGCCTGGAGGAGGGGGACTGTTTCCGAGGAGGGGCTTGCGCAGGGGAGCACGCACTGTGACGGTGGCCCTCCTCCTTCCCCCACTGGGTTAGAAGCTGTATGTGTCTCCCCAGCCTCAGCTTGCAGGCCAGCATTGGACACCGCACCTCAGGGTCCCAGCTGCTGGGAGGGTGACAGCTGGGCCCCACCCTGGGGATGGGTTCCAGCATGTTCTCTTCCAGGGTGGAGGCAGATGCAGGGAGGAGAAAGGAGAGGGGTGGCTAGGAGGACCAGTGGGGGAGCAGCTGGGGATCTGAGTGACCTGCTCCAAGTCTGGGCTTGCCCTGGGCACGCTGGTAAATGACTTGACACTTCCTGTCTCTCATCAGCAAAATGCTCATGATATTGACCACCCAAGGTCATTGTGAGAATAAAATAAAAATGTGTGAGGCTAAAGTCAAATAAAAGGGTTCACCTGTCAGCTCTTGAGAGGTTGGCACTGTTGTTATTACTCCCATTTCACAGATAAGGAAGTCGAGGCTCAGAAAATTTCAAGAATTCTCTCAGGTTGTCAGCTGCAGAGCTGGAAAACTCTTGCATTTTTAAGTTTTGCCTTCTCCTTGCTAGATTTATAGGCTCTCCGAGGCCTTGTTTCTGCAGCTGGCAGGGAGGGAGCCTGTGTAATAAACAGTTAAGAATCAGTGAGTGAATTGGTAAATGTCAAGCTGTGTGACCCCAGGCCAGCTCCTTTGCCTCTCTGGGCCTACATTGTAATATTTGTCAAGTAAAGGATGAGCACTCTAAAGAGCGTTTAGGCCAAACTCCAGGAACCCAGTGAAGAGATGCAGGGCAGGGCCTGAGCAGAGGGACTTTCCAAGGTCCATGGTCATTTTTAGACTTGCGCTCAGGCGACAAGTGACCCACGCGCTGTCCTCAGCCGGGCCCGCTTTCGATAGTTCTTTTTCTGGCTGCATGAACTCAGGCTGTGTGTGCAGCCAAAGTTAAACTCAAGAGGGCTGGACACGTGGCCTGGGCGGGGAGCCGGAGCAGATGGCAGGCCACCTGTTGAGGGGCGGCTGCAGATCAGCGCTCCTGCTCCTCCAGTGGCCCCCTGCCTCCTGTGTACCCTCCCTTCCCGCCTGCCTTTGCCTCCTGCCCACCCTACCCACTTGAGCTGGGCCCCTGGGGGCATCCACGGTGGGGTTCTGGGCTGAGGACCCACACACAGGGGGACCGCAGAGGCTGGTACCCTCTAGAGCCTGGTTCTCTGGGCTGGGGAAGGCAGGCCCTGAGCTTGCAGGCAAGGGGCTTTGTCCACCCTCTGAGAAGACCAGAGAGGGGCTGTGGCCATGCTGCCCCTGCGTCTCTGACTCCCCTGGCCTACCACTCCCCCTCAAAGGGGTCATCTCACCAAGTCTTTGTGCGTTTAAAGATTTTGAAATTTGTATTATTAAAAAAAATCACAAAGCAATATATGTTCATGGTTCAAGGTAGAAACTTTTGAAAATACTCATAAGCGAAAAAGCAAAAACCCCGCCATCTGTTGCTCCAGGTGTCAGGCATACCCATTTTTCTAGTCTCTTTTCCTTGGACACGTGTATTACTTAAAAAAAACAATTCTCTTACTTTTACAATATGGTGCTAATTTCCTTCTCAGTTCATACAGAGGTGGCCAGAGTGTGATTTTTTTTTTTATATTAGCATTCTGGATGGCTGCATCTTTATACAGTGCTCGATCCCCTATCCACAATGCAAAAATCATAAAAACTGGAAAGACCAAGTTTATCTGAAACTCATTTGGTCTCAGAAATCTGCCTTGAATGGACATGAGGCTATTTATAGCCTCCATGGCTGCTCTTCAGCATGAAGATTCCTGTATTTTGGTACAGAAATATCAGTGGTTTTGTTTAAAGGGGCTGCCCCCAACCCCACTGAGTTATAAGGTAATGTTGAGCCTAGGTAACATTTTATATTTCTAAAACCCACAGAACTGTGAATCCTGGAACTCCTCTGAGGCACAGAGATGAACTAGATTTTAACTGAGTGATGAGTTCAGCGCTTACATTTGCTGGGTACAACGCTCTCTGCAAGTGTTTTGTGCATAGTCCTCATGTCACCAGGGAGAGAGAAAACTCTGGTGTTGTATGCAGTTGGTGGATGGAGACACGAGGTTCAGAGGGTCCCCTGGGACGGGTCAGGGTGGAAGTCAGAAACTTGACTGCCAAGTTCAAGCACATGCTGCCTCCCTGCCTCCTCCCTTGTGCCTCCCTGATACAATTTGAGATGGCACTATTATCAGTGTTTCTCAGGCTGTGTCTTATGAACCGCCTGCATCTGAATCCTTGGATGGTCACTAAAATAATGCAGATTTCCAACCCCCCCCCCCCCGCCCACCACCACACCAGCCTTGGGACCTGGACCTGAGAGTACTGCAGCAGCAGCTTGCCAGATGGGCTCAGGGTGATTCTGGGGCTTGTCATGTTTGAGCTTCCCTGGGTCCCAGGGACTTGAGTAAAGAGAAATGCTGTCTATCTCCTACTAGACATGTGCTTGGGGGGTTCAGGGGGCTCAGTTTTGCCACTACCTCCCGCTGCCAGGGACATGTCAACCTGAGCTGTCAACTCAGGAGCCCCTTGTCTCCTGGGTAGCCCAAGGGCTACTGGGCACACCCTCTTGGCCTCAAAGTCATGACTGGAAATGCGCTCTCCAAATCAAAGCTGTTAATCTTGGTGACCAGAGGGAGTTGTAGCTCTGTTCAGAAACTAGGTTCCCCACACACTCCCTTCTCAGAGCCTTACCTTCCTGCATCTTTCAGGGACTCAGCACAAGGTTCCTGTGTGAGTACTGCCATTTCTGGCCCCTCTGCTTTATCTCAAAAGAATGGTTATACCTTTTATCTTAATTCAGCCTGCCTGTCTTCCCTCCCTGGCTTCCTGTTTTTTCCCCAGGAGTAAATCCTTCTCTCCTCCCACTCATCTCCTTACCCGTCTGTCCGTTCTCCCTCTCTCTTTCCTTCCATCTATCCATGTATTCATCCATCTGTGTATCCATCCATCCACCCTGGCACCCACCCAGTGAGTGCTCAATAAATTGTAGTTGAATGAGTGAATGAAGAGTTTCTCCAACCAGCCTATCCAGTAACCTCATGAAAGACAGGAAAAAGATTCATCTAGAGTAAATGGTTGTGGCTGAATGAGTCCCTCACACTCTCCTTGTTCATTCATTCATTCAGCAAATGTTTATTGTGTGCACCTAGGTGCCAGGCCGAGACCAGGTTGTGGTGCTGGAGATACAGTGTTGAGCAAAAACAGATGTCTGGCCCTTACCCTCATGGAACTTGCAGATTTGGGGGGAGACAGATGTTAATCGAATAACCACACTCATGAATTCATAATTGCAAACAGCAATAAGTGCCCAGAAGGAAAAGAAATTACCCAGCATATCCCAGAGGTTCCTGAGCCAGGCCTGGGGGGCCAGGGAGGCTCCTGTGGGGTCTGGATCCTCATGCAGGAACCACAGGATGAACCTGCCTCCAGGAAAGAGCCACTGCATCAGGTAATTCCAGAGAGGAATTAAATAAAGGGCCCTGGTTACGAAAGTGGTAATGCAGTTGAAAGAGCAAATAGGGGCGATTAGGAACTGCAGGAAGCTGCTGTCACCTCTGACTGATGGACAAAGAGGAGACAGTTACTGGGGCTGCAGCTGGAGCAGAGAGGAAATGCAGCCATTTCTGGAGACTCGGCCCAAAGCGGGAGGGGAGATGGAGAAGGGGAAAGGGAGAGAGGAAAAGAAAGAAATACCCCGGCTTCTCCCTCCTCTCGCCCTGGGGTCTCCCCAGTGCCTCCATAGGCTGACCCTGAGGGGAGGGGAGAAGCAGAGGCCAGGGGACCTGCAGAACATGATTTGCAGGGTCAGCCTGCAGAGTAGAAGGTTGAGAATGGCTTATATCTGGCATAGGCAGGAATGAAATAGGCACAGAGGGGAAGGAATCAAATGCAGTTAATCCAGATGGTACATGCAAAGGCCCTGAGATGAAGTGTGTGTGGGGTGTCTTGGAAGGTCAAGGCCAGGGGCCCAGAGGTCCTGGAGTCTCCTGGAGATGTGGCAGGGCCAGAAATAGGAAGCTCCACCTGTCACCTGAGAGCTGTGAAGCCTGAGGATTTTAAGCAGGAGGGAGACCATAACCAGACTTGTGCTTTGAACAGATCACACTGTGCAGCTCCTGGGTAGGGAGCAGATGTGAAGCACCCCGAGGGGAAGCAAGTGGGGTCACTGCTGCCCTGCCAAACCTCCCAAGCCCCTAGCTTCCACCCAGGCCTGGCAGCACTCCCCTACTCCCTCCATCCCCACTCTGGACCCCGCATCCACAGCAGGAGGGAAGCTCCAGCTTCTTCTAGTGAGGCAGCCACTTCCTTGATCTTCTGCTGCCCCTGGATGAGGTCCCCTGTTCATCTGGCCTTGTCCACCCCGGGACCCTCCTCTGAGCAAGGCCCCCACCCAGCTGCCCACAGCCGAGCTAGAGTGCCCACCACTGTGGCACCTGTTCTCGGATGTTTTTTACAGCTCTGTTTTCAGGTCTGGTAAATATTGATGGCCGAGCAGGGTCCCGGGTGGCCCTGCTGAGAGATAATCTTTCTGGAAGACAAGTCAGGGTGCCTGGCTGGAGTTGCAACAGGACACCCAGGCCTGACTCCCGGCCTCCATGCCTGCCCCCACCCCACCTCACCCTAGCCTACTCAGGGTTGGGGGTCGGGTTCAAGCCTGAAGCCCCAGGAGGCTACCTAGAACATCAGACTTGCTCTAGTTTTCTCAGAAGTCTGGTCACAAAAGGGCCTGAGCTTTGGGGTCCCAAAGAAGAGACAAGGTCACCGAGATGTTCTTGAATGGCTGGGTGAGGGCACCTTGGCCTCAAAATGAGAAACCCCCAGTTTTCAAAGGTGAGAGAGCTCACATCTGGGAATTCCCCTTCCAGCTCTGCATGCGACCTTGGACAATGTATAACTCCCTGGGCTGTGGGTCCTCACCCGCCAAATAAACAGGGTGGTCAGGGAGGGGCCACAACCTCAAAACTGTCTCCAAAAAATACACTTCTTGGAGGCGGAAACCCTTCTGGGGGACTCCAGAGGTAGGGGGCAGAAATGCCCCCCCATGCTGAGTTCTCAGCACTTCTGTATTCAGGAGTGTTTCAATCTTCCCAAGGCAACAAGGGGTGATGGGCATGGTTATGGACTAAGGAAGTATGGCTGAGAAGTCCCAACCACTTGCCCAGGGCCATGCAGAGAGTAAACGACAGGGCTGGGATTTCCATCCAGACAGTGAAAGCCAGAAGCAACTTAAACTGCAGTCTGAAGTGTGGGCTCTGGAGCCAGACAACCTGGGTTTGAATTCCAGCTCTGTCACTTAGAAGCTGTGTGGTCTTGGGCAGTAGCATAGCCTTTCTGAGCATCTGTCTTCTCATCCATAAGGTGGAAATAGTACTTGTGCCTCTATCTCATGGGGCTATTGGAAGGATTAAATGAGAGGATACACAGATTCAGAACTGAGCGTGGCTGACTTAGGGTCTGGGACCCGCTCCTCCTAAGACCTGTGTCCCTTCCACTGCAGCATCCCGCTGCCCATCAGCTTGGACTCTATGCAGCATCTGACCCAGACCTCCGGATGGGCAGGCGCTCAGGAAATGCATTCTGAACCCAGGAGGGAGTGGAGTCAGGACCCAAAGTGGGCACTGGGGACTGTAAGTCACTGTTCCTGGTGAGCGCTGTCCTCTGGACAGCTGGAATGTTCTAAATCATTCTAAGACCTGGGCAGATTGGAATTTTAAAATATGTTTCCCCTTTTAGAGCAAGCCATGCCTAAGTATTTCTGGCCTGTGAAAGGAACACAGTTTCAGAGCCAGGACAGGGAAACCACGCGTACTCACACAACCCAACGAAAATACCAGCCACCAAGCCCTTTTCCTCTGCGGCCCGTGTGGGCTGCATGGGGGCTGCTGGGGTGGCCAGGGGGCGGGTGCCCTGCAGGGAGATGGCCCACAGGGTCGGGCAGCTGAAAGGCAGTCTTAGGAGCCAGGGAATCCTGGGAATTCCACAAGCCACCACGAATATGGTTTCAAATGTCTTAGTATGCATTGGTGTCTAACATACACCTACCCCATAGCAGCAACTCCAATGGAAACGCCTCATGTGTTTTCAACAAAAGACATGGATGATGATGTTCAGAAAAACAGTATTGGTGTTTGTGTAAGATGGGAATGGCCCCAAGGCCAAGCAGTGGTGGAATGGCTGGAAAAATTGTGGTAAGCTCACCAGTGGAATACTATGCAGCAATGAAAAAGAACTGGGTACTCCCAGGTGCAGAAATGGGAGAATTTCACAGACATAACATAGAGCCACAAGGCAGACCCAGAGACTACATACGATATCCTTCTATTTATATAATATGCGGTCTGTACTGACATGCAGTTGAACCCTGAAAACATCATGCTCAGTGAAAGACGCTAGTCACAAAAGACCACACGTCGCATGATGCCATTTCAGTGAAATCTCCAGAATGGGCACATCCACAGAGACAGAAAGTAGATGAGTATTGCCTAGGGCTGGAGTGGTTGGGAGGTGACAGCTAGTAAACATGGGGTTTTTCTTGGGAGCAGTGAAAATGCTCTCCAGTTGATTCTGATGATGGTTGCACAACCATCAGAGATTAAAAGCCACTGAACTATTCACCATTGAATTGGTGGATGGTGTGGCATGTGAATTATATCTCAGTAAAGCTGCTAAAAAATAAAAAGCAGTTTGGCGTTAGAAGCCAGGACACCTGGCATTCCAGCTGGGACTTGTTACCCTTGATGGGGGTAAGGCTTGGATGAGATGCAAGGGGAGCTGCTGGGAGGAGGCTCAGTTCAGGAGGCTGCTGCTGCTGCTAAGTCGCTTCAGTCGTGTCCGACTCTGTGCGACCTCATAGATGGCAGCCCACCAGGCTCCCCCATCCCTGAGATTCTCTAGGCAAGAATACTGGAGTGGGTTGCCATTTCCTTCTCCAATGCATGAAAGCGAAAAGTCAAAGTGAAGTCGCTCAGTAATGTCCGACTCTTCGCGACCCCATGGACTGCAGCCTACCAGGCTCCTCCGTCCATGGGATTTTCTAGGCAAGAGTACTGGAGTGGGGTGCCATTGCCTTCTCCAGTTCAGGAGGCTAGCCATGCCTTATTTCTGGGTGCTGATGACACAGATAGGCTCAGCCTGTGAGAATTCCACAAGCTGGACCGACATGATGATGCCCATGGTTCTGTATGTATGTGGGCACACTTTTCTTTATGTAAAGTCTAATGAAAGCTTTTAGAAATTATTGCACCCTGGTTTAGTACTGGACACACACTTCAATCCTGCTTTACATCCCCATCAGTGAGTCCAGCACCAACCAACCGCAGAAATGAAAGACCAGGGCTGGCGAGCTGGCCATGGGGTTTGGAACATCCTTTGGTGACTCAGAGGAACAGCTGGAAGGAATCTGTGGCTGCTGGCTCCCCCTCCGCCACCTCCATTCGCCTGCACTGAGGTGCCTGCAGCCCACCAAGCAGTCCAGGGTCTGAGAGCCTGGGCTGCTGAGGGCTGGGGAGCCTGGGCTAAGCTGTGGCTGCTGGTGGAGCCACAGGCAGCATTTGAAGGTGTCTGGTAAGTCTGCCTCCCTGGCGCGACCCATCTAAGGACAAGAATCGGGAGGCTGGCCCAGCAGGCCGGGAGCTGGGCACGCAGCAGCAGGGTAGGTTAGAGCAAGGCTCTCTGGCCAGACTCCCTGGGTTTGAACCCAGCCCCACCAGTTCTGCTCTGTGACCTTGGGAACATGTGTTCACCAGTCAGAGCCTCAGGGTCCCCATCAGTAAAACAGGGTAAATAATAATGCCTATTTTTCAGGCTGTTGTGAGATCTAAACTAGGTGATGATGTAAGCTCTGAACATAGCACCTGGCATCGAGTCAGCATGCTGTGAACCTGAGCTACTTACTATCAGTACACACTGGGGGGCAATATTGAGCACCTACTGCATACCAGGCACTCTTCAGATAGTATGAAGTCAGTGGTCTACTTTTCCCCCCTCTCCTCCCCCACCCACCTATTCCCTACCCACATGAATGATTACTGTGGGTTTTGTGCTGCAAGTCAGGGGTCTGTTGAGAAACCAGTGGCAAGGGAGTCTTTGAGGAGACTCAAGATTCTTGCGGCGTTTGTCCCCACATCTGCGGTGCAGATCCACCCAGGTGATCATTTCTCAAAGGAACTTTATAAGGCCCTGAAGTTCACGGCAATAACCTCGGGTTTTGCGATGGAGGAGGAGGTTGGGGGAAATAGTGTCACCAGAGGAGGTGTCTGGGCTGTTTGTGTCTTTATTTTTTTGGGGTTCATGGGAGCAAG
The DNA here is from genome assembly GCF_001704415.2 of Capra hircus. Taxonomy (NCBI): domain Eukaryota; kingdom Metazoa; phylum Chordata; class Mammalia; order Artiodactyla; family Bovidae; genus Capra; species Capra hircus. The sequence continues at coordinate 12,648,710 of NC_030825.1, forward strand.
GCAAGATTTCAGGGGTACCTGATTCTGTTCTTAGACTCTTTACCCCATGCTCTTGCCCTTAATTGTGTAATGCAAGCAGCTTACAAAGTAGTTCTCTGGAGCACTTTTCTCAGGCCCCAGAGATGGAAAGTGGTCCTCCCACTTCCACCCTCTGACACCCCTATATTTGAAAACAGAAGGGATGCTAAGCTAGGGTCACCAAACATGCTATATATTTTTAATGTTTACATTGAACAGATCAGCCCAGTTTACACATACAAACACTAGGAAATTTCACCAGCCCCAGCAGATGGACGCTTACCCCAGGCCCAGGAGATAGCCCCTAGAACCTCAGTCTCTCCATCTCTCAGGTGGAGCTGGTGAATCCTTCTTCACCCCCTGGATTGCTGTGTCATACGAGCTAACGGATGTGAGATGGCTCATAAGACGGCCTTCATAAATCCCAGGGATTCTTTTTTTTTTTTTTTATTGTTAACGGTTGCATTCCTTCCCTCTGAGAAGGAGGATATGCTTTTGCCTGTGGCCTGCCATGTTTGAAACTCTTTCTGAGCACAGCTTAAAAATACTTACTTCATTCTTAGGGGGAAACAAATGGAAAGAAATAAAAAAAAAAAATAGGACAGTCAGATGATAAATTTTGTTTTTCTGGTCCCCAGTGAGCCAGAGGCCAAACACACAGCACACGTTGCCTCTAAAAGAGGAATGGTGGGCCAGCCTCTGAAGGGACAGGGTTCTGGGAGGGGTGCCTAAGGCCCTGTACAGCATAGAGAGAGGAGGAAGCAGGCAAGGGCGCCATGAGGGGGGCAGGCGGGTTGCAGGGTTGCGGGGAGCTGGGGCCACAGCGAAGGATTTGGTCTGGATTGCTGGCACTTGAAAGAATGAAAGACTGGAAGCCGGTAGAAGCAGCCAGGCAATTCTGGAACTTGGAAGGCACTGCGAGGTTTTGGATAGAGTCTGGCATCCCATGTTTAAGCATGGATTGGGCCCCAACCGAGTCCCCCGCCTTGTGACGCTGTGGGACCTCTCGAGGGAAGCCACCCAGAGACAGACACACAATACGACGTGTGATAAGTGCTTGGAGCCTGGAAACTTGCTCTCCCCCGCAGTGCGAGGGCAGATTCCTGCGGTTTCTGGGCCAAGGCGACCCTACAGGAAGCTGCAAATTTGTGATGTGCCCAGATGTTCTATGCTGACGGCCTTCTGGTCTCCTGCAGACCCAAGGTGGGCGTTTTCTCCCTGTCCCTAACACCGGGGTGCTTGTGAGCATCTGTTGGTGCTTCTCAATCTCATCATGCTTAGGAGTCCCAAGAATGAAGATGGAGAGCACTGGGTGGGTGGCAGTCCACGTGGTCTGTGGGTGCCTGGCCCCCTCTCCCCAGCTGCAGGGAGGGCTGGGGGCTCAGAGGGAAGCGAGGAGCTGACTCTGCTGGCACCTGGAGGCTGTGGCTCCATCGAGAAGTTATTATGAATGAACCTTGAGACTTGGCCTCATCACTGGCACAGACTCAGCCTGTTTTGTGTCTGAGTCTCCTTAGGTGTGAAACTGGGGACATATGTGAGAACAAGCTGGCATCGAAGGGCTCAGGACAAAGCTAATGGCCAACAGAGCCAGGGGGTGACAGAGACACACCTCCTAGGCTCTGGCCCTAGCTCCACCTGCTGCGTGACCTCCGGCCCTTCTGTTTGTCTCCTCACCTGGAAACGAGGACATAGCAGAATCTACCTCACTAGCTTGTTGCAAAATGTGTGGGTCAGGGACCTGTGTGTGCTTCACACTCAACCCATGTGCACAAGTGCTCCTGTGACGTCTGCATCCAGAGAGAGTGCTCCGCCTGGACGGTCTCACTTCACCTTGCTCACAGCCCTGTGGGGGTGAGTTGCTTTGTTATCCTTGTTTTACAGCTGGGGAGCCTGAGACTCAGAGAGGTTAACTAGCAGGCCAAGGCTCACACAGCTAGTAAACAGCAGAGCTGTGATGTCCATCTGGTATGTCAAGCTGTACCAGCGTCCGCACCCCAGTCACCTACCCACAAATGACCAACCATCATCACCTGCCTTCCTCCTGCTCTGCTCTGTTCTCACCTGTTCCCTGGCTCCAAGATGTGTGCCTGGGGACCTTCCTGAGCCACTGGGTCATAGAACGAAATAGAAACACCCAGTGGGTAGCTCTTCCCTCCACTCCAGGCCCCCTTTGTACACACACATAGGTACAAGCGTGAATACATGCATACATACGCATAGGGATGCACACACGTGTACACACTGACACATGCATACACATGAATGCAGGCATATGTGTACATACAGATGCACACATACACACATGCACACTCCAACACTTGCATACACACACTTTCACACATGTTGCACACACTCAGGGTGCTCTCTAGATGACTAGCTTAGACAAGAAAACCACTCCCTCTCTTCCTGTCAACCTCCGAGGTGCTTCTCCCCCTGACTGTGTGTGTGACCTCACTACCGTGCCCCGGTCACCTGGGAGTGCAGACAGGCAGTCGCAGAACCTCCTCAACCCCTGGACAAGACAGGAAGGATACCCACAGTCACCTACCATGTGTCAGGCCCCTGTCTGTTGAGGGTCATGACCCCATTGCACAAGGCAGAAAACTGAGGCTTAGGGAACTAAGGGGTTTGCCCAAGGCTGACACAGCTTGAGAGCGATGGGGCAAGATTGGGACCCAGGAGGTTGGGGTCCAGCAGTGAGCTAGGCCTTGGATCTACACAGTGAGCAACACAGACCTGCTTCCCACAGGAGGGAGCACCCAGGCTCCTGGGGGGAATCAGTCAGAGAACAGTCAACAGAAAAATAAATAAAATCATTGGCAAATTCCTATGCCAGTGAACTGAGACTGAGAATGACAGGGCAAGCTACTTCAGTTGGAGAAGGAGGAAGTCCTCTGGGGGAAGACCAAGACCATAAAGAGGAGAGCAGCTGGCTTCACAAAGAGAGCCTGGAAAAGTGTTTGAAAACAAGGAACAGCGTGAGCCAAGCCTTAGGGGACCCATATGTAACCCCCAGCAGACCTCTCTTTCCTGAGCCAGGGACTGTGTTACCAGCAAGCTCTTGGTCTATGTGGGTCTTGAGAGTTATGCTGGGACACAGTTATGCAGACCTCACCCTTTAACACTCTCCTCATCAGGCTCCCTCCTCTTAGCAGGTATTAAAGATGCCAGAAGCAGGGAAGCCCCTTGGCCCTGCCCCCAGCATTCCCTTAGGACAGTCCTGCTGACACGGCTTTTTTCTGGCCTGGGTGAGAGCCCACAGTCCCACACTTCTGGCCATGGTGATGGTGATGCGCTTCCTGTTGACCCCTGAACTGTGAGCCCTGGAATATCCACGAGGGATTCCAAAGAGGTGGCCCTTTCTCTTGTTCCCTTTATTTATAATGCATGGCCTTCCTCCATGCCAAGAGGAAGCCTCGTTTTATTTACATGTCAGTGTCCCAGAGGGCAGTGGGGCCAACCTGGCACCTTTGTCCCCAGACTGACTCTGGGCTCCAGCTGGCGGGTTGGGACAGCTGTTAACTTTTCAGAAATCAGAGACTCAGATTTTTGAAGCTGGAAGGGATGGGCATTTTGCAGATGAAATGTGAACCCAGAGAGGCCTGGATTTGCCCAAGGCCTGCCCGCCAGCACCAGAGCAGCAGGGAGGATGGAGCAGTCTTGGCTGTGTCCCCTGCTGTGGACAGTCTCCATCCGCAGCTGGGTGACGGGACCCAGATGTTTGCCTAGTGACTGTGCAGCCAGAGAGTTGAGAACAGGGCCCTGGAACTGACTGCCTAGGTCTGAATGCCAGCGCTGCCATTCACAAAGTGTACCTTAGAGCTTCTTTCTCATCTGTAAAATGGGCTGATCATGGCACTTAATGCAGAATTATTGGGAGGAGCGACTGAGGGGATGTGTGTAAAGTACTTAGATTCTGCCCCTGGCACATACTAAGGTCTCTGTTTCTGTGTTTAATAAATACATGTATCTATACATAGGTACAGTAAATACATGGAAACAGTTAACCCCCTGCCAGAGCTTCTGTCTAACAAGAGGAAAAATGGGCCCAGAGTTGTTGAGTCATGTGCCCTGGAACACACAGCCCTTACACACAGGACCCTTTTTGCCCCTGCCAAGCAGTGGGCTGGGGGTGTGGCAGGCTAAGGAGTCTGTCCCCAGGATGGTGCATTCTCTAATATGTCCCAGGAGACAGGGGACAGCTCCTCTTACCTCTGTCACCAGAATTAGAACCCTGGGCCTTGAAAGGTGCCCCCAACCCGGGCCTCCTCAAGGCTGTAAAGGGCCCGTTAGAATGGGGAGGGGGCAGGGGCTCCCCAGCTTACTCGGCAGCTTGCCTACTTAGGGGCTGAGGGAGCAGCCCTCCCTTGTCTCCTGGGATGCCGGTCGCGTCCTTACCTGGCTCCGGCTGCGTCCTGCTTGACCTTTACTTAAAGACCAGCTCTAGCGGCTGATGGGTTTCTGCGGGTCCCCGAGGAGACCCTTCAGACGGCTAGAGTCAGGCACGCTGGAGAGAGCCCCTAATTGGGGCAATGAATCATCCAGTGCGGCTCCCGGCTGGACACAAAATAGATAGAGGAGCCAGAGAGCTATTGTGCGCAGTTTGGGACAAGGGGGGTGGGGGTGGGGTGGGGGCGTGGGGGGGGGGAGGCGGAGGAGGGGAGGAGGAGGAGGGGAGGAGGGAGGGCAGAGGGGAGGAGGGAGAGCAGAGGGGAGGAGGGAGCGCGAGGGAGGGATTCCCCCGCCCGCTGCGCTCCCTCCCTCTCGCCCGCCCTCCTCCCCTCCTCCTCCCCTCCTCCTCCCCTCCTCCTTCCCTCCTCCTCCCCTCCTCCTCCCCTCCTCCCTGCGCACCGCCCGCCGCCCCGCCTCCCTCCTCCCCAATTAAATGACCCAACGCTTTGGCAGGCGCCGGAGCTCGCACATGCGGCTGCCGCTCCAGCCGCCCGGAGCCCGCCGCCGCCGCCGCCGCCGCTGCTGCGTTCCGGGCGCGCTCGCCGCGGCGCCGCCGGGGGCTCGGCTGGCCGGGGGGGCGCCTCTGCGAGCGGCGGAGCGCCCGTGCCCGCCGCCAAACTTTGCGGCGCGCACACATGCTCCAAGTTGGGCGCGGCGGCGGGCGGTGAGGGCCGCCCCGGGCGCGCGGGGGCCGGGGCGGGCGGGCGGCGCGGCGCGGCCATGAGCGGGCGGCCGGCGCCGGTCTCCCGCAAGCAGCGGCTTATGGCAGCCGTGGGCGAGCGGACGGCGGGCGGCGGCGGCGCGCCGCTCTCCTGCTTTATCTGTGGCGGCGGCATCGGGCGCGGCAAGGAGCTGAAGCTGCAGGTGAAGCAGCCGGCGGCGGTGGCGGGCGCGGGGGCCCCGGCGCAGCCCTTCTTCCCGTTCCTGCAGCAGCAGGAGCCCGCGCCCGGCGCGCGCGAGCTGTCCCCGGCCGACGGCTGCGTGCTGGTGTGCGCCGTTTGCCGCTGCTTCCTGGGCGAGCAGTGGGCCGCCTTCGAGCGCGCCCGCACGCCCGTGGACAAGCGCATGTACTGGCTCAAGCGTCCCCACCAGTGCGACGCGGGCGCGGGCGGGCGCCGCGGGGGCGCCGCGGCCCCTCGCGAGTGGAACGTCGCCTACGCACTGGGCGGCGCGGACGACGAAGACGAAGGCGGCGGACCCGGGCCCCGCGCGGCTGCCGAGGAGCCTCGAGACTCGGAGCTGTCGGAGCTGTCTGACACTGACCCCCTCTCTGAGCCCGACCCGGCGGCGCGCGACGCCCCCAGTCCCCACCAGGATGGGGCGCCAGCTGCGCGCTCCGCCCCGGGGCCCGGGCCTCGCGGTGGCCGCTGCCTGGAGTGGAGGCCTGCGCTGGGACCTTCTCCAGGACAGGGTGCGGAGACCCCGGTGTCTGGGGATGTGGAAGAGGAGGGAGTCCCCTCAAAGCTCCGCCTGGATGGGGAGCCCAAGGCCGGCATCCGGCGCCGGCGGAAGGGCCCCGGGAGGCACTGGGTCCCAGAAGCCCGGGCCAGCGTCCTGAGGGGAGTTCAGGACCCTTGGCAAGGGCCTTCAGTCCAGGTGGCCCCTGCAGAGGGCACAAAAGGAGCTCCTTTGGGCAGGGTCGCCAAGACTCCCGAGAGCAGGCCACTGGGGGAGAGCCATGGGGGCTACTGCATGTCTGAGGACAGTGACATCAACATCACCAGCGAGGAGGAGGACCGCAAGGAGCAGCCTCTCCCAGGACCCCGAGGCCCCAAAGACAAGGAAAATGGTAGTGGTTGTGTACCCCGGGTTCCCCCGGAGAGCCGGGCAACACCACCAGAGGGCCTTTGCTGCTACATCTGCGGGTCAGCGCTGTCCCCAGCCTCGCAGCACCAGATCCACGTGCAGAAGCAGGAGAAGCTGGCCCAGGCCCCCTTCTTCCCCTTCCTATGGCTGCACAGCCCGCCTCCGGGGGCACAGCCCATCAGCGAAGGTGGTAGCACCCTGGTGTGCCCCTGCTGCTTCTCATCCCTCATGCAGCAATGGCAGAGCTTCGAACTGGCCAGTGTGCCCGTCCTGCAGCGGCTCTACGTGGTGCCCCTGAACAGCCACGCCCCAGGCATGGCCTCCAAGGGCAGGCGGCTCCTGAGGGAAGAAGGCCCACCCACCGGGTCCCTGCCGGAGGCCTGCTACCTCTGCGGGGAGGACTGCACCCAGGACGCCCGGGCCGTGGCCTCCAGGAGCCTCAACGGCAATGCCAGGGCCTCCATGCATTTCCCCTTCCTCAGCCTCCTGCCCTGCCCGCCCAATGCCCAGGGCCCCAACAAGCGCTGTGAAGTCCGCAGCTGCCCCAAATGCTTCAGCGTCCTGGAGGATGTCTGGGCCCTATACCGGGCTTGCCAGAATGAGGAGCTCATCAACTCAGTGCAGGGCTTCCTGGGCAGGTACCACCAGGCTTTCTCTGCCTCGGACCCTACTCTCTCCGAGCCGCCTTTGTTGGCCCAGGGCAGCCCAGCATCGATCTGTTACATCTGTGGGGCTGAGCTGGGCCCCGGGAAGGAGTTCCAGCTCAACGTGAACCCGTCCAGCCGCTTGGGCGAGAAGGAGCCCTTCTTTCCCTTTCTCACCGTCTATCCACCCGCCCCGCGTGCCAGGCCGGCCGACGCCACCGGCCTGGTGGCCACCTGTGTGCTCTGCTACCACGACCTGCTGGGCCAGTGGCTGCAGCATGAGGCCCGCGGTGCCCACCATGCCGTCAGCCCCTGGTCTCGGCAGTACCGCGTGGAGACATTCGTGTGCTTCTTCTGCCAGCAGGAGAAGAAGCGGTGTCTCGGGCTGAAGGCCGTGCGGGTGGCCCGGCTGCCCTTGTTTCTCTACACCCTGCGAGCGAGCCACAGCCTGCTAGTGGATGACGGGCGGCAGCTGGTCATCGGTGCCTGCATAGAGTGCGGGACCCTGGTGTGCGCTGGCCAGGGGCTCCCCCGCCAGGCACCCGTGGGCTGGAGCTCCCCAGTGGCAGCTGCGAGGAAGGTAAGCAGCCGTCTTCAGTCATCCTCTGAAACCCCAGCAGGGAAAGAAGAGATGTTTTCTATTCTGCCGGGGAGCAGTTTGCACTGATTCTGTGTGCTGTGTTCCAGCAGGAGGGGCCCTCTCAGGTCACCCTGCTATGCTAGCCGAGCTCAGAGGCCTGGGGCAGGCCAGAGGAGCTGGGGGGCCGAGTGGTCCTGTGGAAGAATAGGGCATTGCTGAAAGCAGCAGGCATGGGCCTGAACTTGAGTGTGTGTGCAGCGGAATCTATCAAACAGAGGAAGTTCGGGGCACGTCTGTCATCCGCCTGATAACATTGGTAATTAGTCCAGCCATGAGGGTCACTGAGAGGTCTCGTACTTACCCGGTTTGAAACACATCAGTAGTTCCTCTCTCTCTCTTGTTCCCACTAGGCTTAGCTTTTCCAGAATTTTCCACCCAAGTTCACACTTTTCCTTTGAGGCTCTCTGGTTGCTTAACAGCCAGTGAAGACAGATTTCCAGACATGGAGGTTTGGGGCCCGGGAGACAGTGGCCTAGACAGGCCTTTCTCCCGGTGGGAAGAGAGTCTTTCTTCTCTGCAAGTCAGCTGTGCCGGGGGAGGGCGGGAAGCCTGGCATGCACCCTGTTTATAAGGCGCCTGCCTTCACGCTGCCTTCCCGGGAGGAGCCAGACGGGGTTCAGTTAATTTTGGATCCGGCTTTGCAGAGGCCAAAGCAGGAACTGCCCCCGGTGGGTCTGGGGAAGCAGACATCTGTGAGTTATGATCACCGTCATGGCTACCGGGGCCAGGAATCCTAGTTTCCACTGAAGCCAGTGGTGCTAGCTTGTCTAATCCGATGCCTGGAGTTGTGGCCACTGGCGAGGGGCTGGCGGAGGGCATGTGAACAGGGAAGGGTGCCTTCACTTGTCCAGGGGTGGATGTCCATCTGCTTGAAAGCTTCCCGAGTCTGCCTGCCATACAGACAGACTGTGTGTGCGCGTGTGTGGGCCCCTGGGTTGCATGTTCACACGTGGTGGCTGAGTCTATAAAGTAGATGCCTGGCCCTGACGTCTTTGTGCTCTGCCCAAGGTCCCTTCAGCATCAGCATCCTCTTTGGGCTTAGTGCTTTCTTTGGGGGCTTTGGTCTGGTTTGGGGCTTCTGTCTTTAGAATGTTTGGGGATGGCTTCTCACCTCCACTGTAGATGCTAAACTCCTGGCGGTGTGGGGCAGCCTCGCCCAGGGTCTGCTGCTGGGAATCTGACCTGCAGTTCCTGGAAGGGTTGGTCCGAGAAGAGCCCAGTCCAGCTTTGGAGCAGGACAAGATTGGGTTCCACTCCTGCCCTTTCTCTTGTTAACTGAGTGCCAGAGCGGATGCCTCTCATCCTCCCTGAGTACATGTCTTTAAACTGAGGAGTGGAAGTAAGCGTTACCTGCCTCGTGGGGCCCTGCTGCTGCTGCTGCTGCTGCTAAGGTGCTTCAGTCGTGTCTGACTCTGTGCAACCCCATAGATGGCAGCCCACGAATAGTGAGAATTAAATAAATCAGGGCATTTGATTGCCTCTGCAAAATCAAGTGCTTGGCATACAGTGGGACCCCTCATGTTCTCCCGGTGTGTTGGGACAGATTCTTCCAGGATGCAGGTGGCTTCTGCAGGATGGGTACAGATTTTCATCTTGGCACTGGGGGGCATGGGATCATCGGAGCTCTCCCCATGAGGCCCCTCAGATTGTTTTCTGCAGACCATCAAACTGCAATGAGTTTTCCCATGTTGGTTTGCTCACCTGTTGGGAGTTGCTGAAATGCCAGCTGGGGGCCTTAGCTGATAGAACTTAGGAAGCTAAAGAAGCTGCAGTTCCCAGTCCAGCTGGGATGTGGGGCGCGGAGTGTGGCCAGGTGTAGATGAAGACGCTAGCTGCAGTCTGCCCAGAAAGGGCCAGTGTGAATACGGCTAAAACATCACACTAACTTTTGCACCATTTCTAAAACAACTTATCTCATTTGCTTCTTGCCATGTCCATATGAGACCTTATTATTCCCTTTATAGAGATAAGTAAATGGAGACTCAGAGAAGTCAGATGGCCTCGTGACTATCACACAGCTGGTAGGTGGCCGAGGTGGGTCTTGAACCTAGATGTTTCTACCCCAATGTCCTGCTCCATCGAACTGTCTGGTGGGGGAAGAGCCTTGGAAGATGGGTGGGATTTGTTGGTGGGGGAGGATTCAGGAGAAGGGGAAATAAGGTTGGAGTGAACTAGAAGCCTTGAAATCAGGAAAAGAAGAAAGGGTTTAGAGTTGAAGATGCAGAGGGGCAATCAAAAGTGAAAGCAGGTTCAGAATGGGCTGGGCAGAGCTCCGCCTGGGGCTGGACTGTGGCAGCATCCCGGGTGGCAGGGGAGGCCACCGGGCCCCCATGAGGTGGGGCAACAGTGTGGGGCTTAGGCTCTTCCAGACAGAGGGAGGGAGAAGCCGCCGCTCTGCCCCCAGGAGAGCCTGACTGACCATCAGCAGACTGCAGGAAACACAGTCTCCCGTCCCCGCATTCACGCAGCGGATATTTATGGAGCGCCTCCTCTGAGCCAGCCGCTGTTCCAGGCCCTGGGCTCTGGTGGTGTCAGGGGAGAGGCCCAAAGTGTCCACAGAGAGGACAGCTTCCTGCAGAGCTGCGAGCACGGCAGAACGAGGCTACCGAGTGCCAGGGCGGGCACGGGGTGAGCACCCAGGGTCCCGGGGGCTGCAGGCAAGCCCAGGGGAGGTGTGGAGGCCCCCATGCTCCTTTCCTGATTCCAGCTCTGGAGACTCTGGTGCTCACGTCCGTATTCCATGTCTCTCTTGAGGGCAGTTTGAGAATCTGGGGTGGGGCAAGTGGCTGCGGCATTGGAAAGTGGCTTCAGGGAAGCTGCTTAGCTGGGACAGTGTGTTCCAGAACCTGGTCTGTACCACCTACTATGATGCCTCAGTTGTTTCCTGTATTTATTCATGACTAAATCAACTAGAAAGAAAACATGGAAGGAAGAAAGGAAGGGTGTCACTGGTACCTTCTGTTTAGATCGTGGCTTTTCTCACCAGCTGGCCCCCTCGCCCTGCAAAGCACTGTGCTCTGTAGCCACTGTCTCTGAGCTGGCTGCTTGGATAGGGCTGTGTTGGGGGTGGGCTGGGGAGGCTGCAGCCCACCTTTTTGAGGGAGCTTGTCGGAGGAGGAGCCTCAGCACTAGGACCTTGGAAAGACCCTGGCTTGGCCTTAAGATAGATCTGGCTTCAATCTTCATTCTGCTGGGAGCTGGCTGTGTGACCTAGGGTAAGACTCTTGCCCTCTCTGCACCTCAGTTGCTGCCTCTGAGTAATAGAGATGCTCTTTCCTCTGAAAAGTTTGTGATGTGACAGCGGCTGACGGGCAGCAGAGGTATGGGTCTCATTCATTCCCTTCTCGTCCCTGAGCTGCTCCTAGCTCAGGGTGGGTCTCTCACTGGCACCCACGGGCTCTGGTGTCACAGCCTCTGCCCCCACTTTTCTGCTGAGGCAGGGAATGATTGTCCCTCTTGAGAGCTAGGAGGCACTGCTGGCTAGGCTGCAGAGATGGCATCTGCGGATGTAATAACCACGAAGGTCTAGAACTCTTCCCGAGTTCCAGCCCGTGCCAGACTTTACTGTTCTCACAGTCACTGGGTCCTCACAGCAACCCCGTTTAGGGAGGTACTGCTATCCTCATGTCATAGAGAAAAAAGCCAGTCCATAGAGGTCAAGGAGTTTGCCCAAGGCCATTCAGCTGGTGACGTTGAGGTCAGCACTGGACTGGGAGCCTGGCTTTGGAGTCTGTGCTCCTGACTTCTGTCCTCTCTGGGGCTCCAGCTGTAGGGGTGGCAGTGCCCTGGGTGAGGAGGCACCTCACCTTGTGTGTGCACCCCCCACCCTGCCCCCAGCTTGAGCCAGCAGAGCAGCTGGGAGGCAGGAGCCAGCTTGCCTGGGCCAGAGGTCCTGAGAAGCCCCCACCAGCTGGCTCTGCTGCCAGCCCCGCCGACCCTGCACATTTTCCCACCCACTGAGAAGTGGTGCCCTTTGTCTTTGCTGCTCCCAGCATTGCCAAGGTGTTCAGATTTCATCTGGGACCTCCTCCTGCTGCCAGGAGAAGTCTACTCCCGTCAAGGATGGGTTTGCCGCGTGATCAAGCACTTTCCTTGTGAGCCAGTTGGTGGCCAGGCCGCCCTTGCCTCTTCCCTCTGTCCGGGGAGTGTTCTGGGCAATGGAGCGTGCCGCTGTTTACCTAACCACACCTCGGCCTTCTCCGAGGGGACAACCGCCCAGCCCCCCTGAGCCCGGCCTCCCAGCCTGGAACAGGTGTTGCCGCTGGGCTGCCTTTCTTTCCTCCGCGCTGACATCTGAGGCCTGCAGAGAGCGTCTGTCATCACTCGCCTGTCAGGACCGCGCGCACATCTGTTTCCCGTGTTCCCTGCTCTCTGCGCCCACTCAGCTCCTTGCTCTTCAGGGAGGGCCTGGCAGCCCCTCCTCCCAGGTCCAGGCTTGAGGGGCACCTGGACAAGGTGATTGGATGGAGGAGCCTTCCAGAAGGTGCCAGGAGAGGCTGCCAGCTGGGCTGACACTGGCACCCTGTCCCTGGCAGCTGCTGCTAAGTGACTGGGCTTGGCCTTTCCCAAGCTCTGACCACCTCCTCTGAGGGGAGGTCTCTGCTTTTCTTGGCGAGTTGGGAGCCGTCTGCTCAGTCGAGTAAACTTTCCAGATGCGCCTCATCTTAACCCTGGAGGTGATTGGAGACAACTGGGATGGCCAAAGGTCTTCAAAACTCAGCCTCCCTGGAGACAGGGAAGGGGCCGGGGCAGGGCTGGAGGGGTAGCTTGCCTAGAGCTTTTTGGCCCCTTCTCTGCCTAGATCTCTCTGGATCTGACCCCTGGGAGGTTAACTCTCCTGTGACTGTCTTCTGAGCAATTGAAGGTTCTGGCCTCATTGGCACATTTTCTTGGCTGAGGAAGAGCCCACATCTGGATTTCAGGTCCATCTTCTGTCCCTTGTCTGTGTCCCTGTAGGGACTGTGGAGAGGGATGGTACTTTTGCCCTCTGGGAAGAACATTTAGGACCTTGGCTTCCATTTGCCACTCGGCCCCAGAGGGAGCCCCGCGAGGGTGGTGATGGAAGGAGCTTGTGCACACCATGTGGCCTGTGCTCATTTCCCTGGCTGGTCCTCAGGGGTCACAAGTAGTTTGCCTGCCACACGTGGAATCTGACCTGTGGTATCTATTAATTTATTTTCTTTTTCCTCCAGCTTTCTCAAGCTATAAATGACATACAGCATGATATAGTTTTAAGGTATATGCAGAGTATTGATTAGATACATGTATCTATTGCAAAATGACCCCCCTTCCACCCCATAGTTGCCATTCCTTTTTGGTGGTGAACCCATCAAAGATCTGTTCTCTAACAGCATTTGAGTGTGTGATACAGCGTTGTAGCTGTAATCCTCGGTTAGATCCCCAGACTTGTTAACCTATGGCTGGAAGTTCGGTGTTTCCCCATTCATGGGATCTAGGTTTTAAATTTGGTATGTCATTCTGTGGCCCCAAAACACCGTGATGTTCTGTGCTGGGGAGGATAACGTGTTAGGGTCAGAAAACCCTCATGGATCATCAGTTTTCAGGCAGCATTATATCAGGTGGACCAACAAGCCCACAGCCTAAGGCCACTTTCGCGGGTTTATTTTTTCCAGTGAGGAAGCTGCGGTGCCTGATGGGTGAGGTGGAGTTCATCTCAGAGGACGGCAGGGGCCAGTCGGGTGGGCTTCGCCGGGGAGTCAAGACTGTGGGCTGACTCTTGTTTTTGTTTTGTTTTTATATTGAGATCTAATTCACACACTACAAGACTCACTCTTTTAAAGTATACAGTTCAGTGGCTTTTAGTGTTTTTACAGGGTTGTGCAGCTGTCTCCACTGTCTAGTCCAGAACATTCCTGCCTCCCCCCAGAAGAAACCCCTTCCTTATTCGTGGTCACCTCCCACCCCCAGGCCCTGGCAGCCACAAATCTCCTGTCTGTGGATGTACATATTCTACATTTTGTAGAAATGGAACCGCACGAGATGTAGTCATTTGTGCTTGGCTTCTGTCATTTTGCATGTTTTCAAGATTCACCCACATTGTAGCATGAATCAGTACTGCAGCCCTTTTAATGGCTGAATAATATTCCACCACATGGATAAAGCACATTTGGTTTATCAGTGGATGAACATTTGGGCTGTTTCTGCCTTTTGACTGTACACTGTGAACATTTGTGTACAGGCTTTTGTGTGGATCTGTTTTCTCTTGGGCAGGTAACCCAGAGTGGAATTGCTGGGTCTCCTGGTAATTCCACATTGACTCTTTCAGTTCTCTTTTCCTTTAGGGGCTTTAGGCAGCCAAATTACATGATATGGCTTAGGCTTGAGAAAGTCACATTTGTTACTCCTTGCAGCTGTGTTCTGTCAACTCGCTGACCACTGTCACACCTCCATAGGTGATCTCCACCATGGAGTTTGTTTGGAGCTGGGAGTTGGTCTTCTCCCTGGAATAAGAGAAGTTTTCTTGAGAACATGTTGCACTTGCTCGTGGGGTTTTTTTTACTTGCTCCAGCTATACCCCTGGAAATTAGAAGCCCAGATTCTGGCCCCAGAACTCAGTGGCCTTGGCTCAGACCCTCTACCTATCTGGGTCTCAGTTTTCCCTTCTGTGCAATGGGAGCAGATGGTAAAGACTAGAAGCTGAGCCCCTTGGCTCCTATGCAGCTGTCAGGCTCTCATCTCTCTGCACCTGTTGCCAGGAGTGGCACTGGGCAGTCGAGAGAGGAGATCCTCGAGGCTGAGCTTTAGCTTGGCCTGTGAGTCCAGCGGCTCTGAAGTTCTCTGCCCCTCACTGGCCGCCCCAGCCACTTGCTGCCCGACCTATTTGGTGTGGAACCCTGAATGAAATTGATTGCTGGATTGGGTTTCCTTCCAGAGGTGCCAGCAACCTTGAATGGATGACACAAAGGTCACAGTTGGTATTTGGCTCAGCTGAGCCAGGCAGGCATGCTGGGGCCCTGGGCAGGAGCAGCCACCTCTTGAAGCTATTTCTACCTGCAGAGTATGAGTGAAGTGGGGAGAGGAGGCAGTCCAGGGTCCAAGGAGGACCCCTCAAAGGTCAGAGCCCCCCAAGGTCACTTTGTCCTGCCCACCTATTAGTATCAATTGTTGGCAGAGCCAATGCCAAGGAAGATCACTGAGGGGGTTCTGTCCACCCCCGGTCCTGACGCAGGCATCGTGAGGTCTCAGGACATGATGATGGCGACGATGATGCCGCAGCAGATGACGGTGATCTGATGGCGCGCACTCTGTGCCAGCCACTGCACTCCTCCGCAGACTGCCTGTTCCTCCTCTGACCACAGAGGGTGGTGTGCACTGCCCCCTGGAAAGGTGGCATGAGTTCCTTTTCTCAAATGGGGAGACCAGGGCTCCTGACCTTGAAAGTTTTGGATTACGTGGCAGAGCCAGGATGTGAGAGAATGGGTGGTCTAACAAATGGCTTCTCCCCATGCCCAGGCGTGAGTGGCACTCATGGGAGAGGGTGTGGGGCTGGCAGGAGCCCACCCTGATGGAGCCACAGGAGAGGCTGCCCTTGGACTCCTGCACCAGCTCCCTGAGGGGGCCAGCGGGGGAGGCGTCAGAGCATTGGCACACTGCAGCCGTGTTTTATAAGCCTTCCCAGACCCGTAAACCTCAGCCGGCTTTCAGACGAGGGTTCACAGATGGGGATTAAGAGGTTTGTGTGGGTTCTGCCGCTGGGAGGGACGGAGACAGGTGGGAGGCAGGCATGGCTTTGCAGACTCCCAGACGCTGCAGCCCCGGGTCAGGAGGCTCAGGGGTCCTGTGTTCACAGACGTCGGTCCAAGACACGGGAGGCGTGCAGGAACCTTTCAGGCCTGTGAGGCTTAGATGGCCTGAGAGGGTGGCCTTGCATGGGCGTAGGTGCCAGCTGTTTTAATCCTGAATCCTTTGACGGCAGGATCTCTCCCCAGACCCTTTTCCTTCCGGAGTGTCTTGCTCAGATGTATTCTGTTCTTTCTTTTGTGTGACTGTGCGATGCCCCGGGGCCATTGGATGAGGCGGCTTGAAATGTTTTGAGCAGTCCCTGCATCACCAGCCCTCCACACCCAGCACCTTGGATGCTGAGGGCCCCAGTGCCAGGAAAGAAAGATGAGGTTGGGCAGCCCCACTGTGCCCGCTCCCCTGGGTCTTGGTGGGGAGGGGGTGGTGCCATACTGGAAACAAGGCTTCTGTCTTGTGTCAGAGCTGAGGCTCCTTGGGCACACACACACCCCGGTCCAGAGTAGGGCAGCCCTCCACCCTGGTCTGGGCACAGCTTGGTCTGAGTGCACTCACCCAGCCCCCCCTCTTGCAGAGGAAAAGACTGCTGCTCTTGCCCCTCACCTTCCTCTTGTGAAGCTGTACTTTCTTTGCTTTTCAAAACTGTGAGGAAGGTGGGCTCTGGCTCTAGTGACTCCTGCCATGGAGTGGCCGGAGTCCTGGTTAGCAGGCAAAACCTGGACCTCACTCACCTGTCACTCACCAGGTGATGGGGAAGCACCAGGTTTTCTCTGAGGTGAGAGCTGGCTTCGGGGCAGGTCCTGAGGAGGGTGGGCATGGGAGGGAGCCTGGAGACCCTGACCTGGAGGATGGCCAGTTGTGGGGGCATGAGAGGATAGACCCTTTCCCCCCACAGCCCCCCGCCCACTGACTGGGCACACCCTGACACACTCACCTCTCACACCCACTCTTTTTGCACACATACACTCACACGAGTGCATGCTGTCTTGTATGAACAACACATACGCATTCCCACATCACATTCTCTGAGAGGTCTTAATATCTGTCGCAATTTTTAATGTCTTTTTTTCCCCTTAGTTTTGTCAAATTTTGCTTCATGTATTTTGAGGCTCCTGCACATTTATGGTTTTTTTCGTCTTTCTGATGAATTGGCCTTCTTATCACAGATACGTGTCCGTCTGTCTCTGGAAAGATCTGTGTCTTGAAGTCTGGAATCATCTTCATCTGAAAATCAAGGCCTATGAAATCCAGAGAGGGAAAGGGACTTTCCCATGGCCGCATTGCTGTCCGTGTTAAGGGCAGGATTCACTTCTCTCTGTGCAGCTCCTAAGGTTTCTCCACCCCAACGGTGGCTTTGAGGCAGGGGGTCTGAAAGAAGCCCCATTCTGATACCTTTCTGGGCGCCTGCCTTTTGCTTTCATGACTGTCAGGTGGCCAGAACTGTGTCCCCGCCCGCCCTCAGTAGAGGACCCCCAGGAGCCCCAGAGGTCGGCCTCCACTGGAGCCGAGCATCTGGCTTGCAGCCTGCGGAGCTCAGCTGAGCATGCTTGGAACACCCTCTGGAAATTTCTGGCCAAACTCTGCTCTGCAGCTCCTGACCCTCCCTACTCCGTTTGGTGAGATTGTTCTGAGCGGGTTGGGCAGGCCTTCCCAGGCTCACATGTAGAGTTTTTCCAGGTGGCAGGAGAATGCCCCCCTTGCTGGCTTCTCTGGTCTGTGTAGGCCTTTTGGAGCTTGTGCCAAATCCACTTCCTGGTGGCTTGACCCCAGCTAGGCCCACGGTCTGGAGCTCCTCGGGGGCTCTGTGCTGTCTATCTGAAACTCAGGCCACCCACCAGAGGGGCCGAGTCAGCCCAACCAGGCCTGCTCCTGTGTCCTGGAGGAGAGCTGCCTCCACCTCCCTCGGGCATCCTGGGAAACCCTGGGACCCGCAGGGGGCTTGGGAGTGGTGTTGCTTAGGAGATTTTGTGAGGAGAATTCATGCAGTAAGGGGACATGTTTGCCTTAAAGCTGTAAATAAGGGAGCATAAGTGAGGTGTTGGGTTGGTTCCCTCAGCAGCATTTCACTGAGCCCTGACAAGGCCCTAGATGCTACGCTCAGAGTTCAGGACTATGACTGTGCCAGGTGGAGGCTGTGAACGCTGTCATTTATCTAACGCTAGACATGGTCTGTCCTTGTAAAACACATGATTATTTTACATACTACTGGGTGAGAAAAGTGCTGTTCATGAAACCGACACCCTATCCATTATAAGGTTCATCCTGATTTCAGAAGTTTAAAATGTGAAATAGTCTGAGTCCTCAAATCAGTGAGATGCAGTGAAGTGAATGAGGATGATGGTGATAAGGAAACAGCAGCGGCAGCTGCCATGTGTTAGATGCTCATAAGACATTGTCTTACTGGCCCTAGTGACTAGGACTCTTGGGGGTGAATGAGGGAAGTTGGCGCCTGTCTTTCTGGCTGGGCCCCTTGGGGTGACTTTGCAGAGCCTGCTTAAGGTCCCACTGAGCCCAGATAGGGCCATGGTTGGGGCTGCCACAGCGAAATGGCTACACTGGGCACCACGGAGGAGCAGTCAGCCTTGAAAGGCCCCTCGCCTATGTCACCTCCAGGTCCAGGCCAGGCAACAGGGAGCGGCCCAGCTGGCAGGCTGGCCCTGCAGCGTTCTGGTGCCCGGGGCTCTGTGCCCCAGGGGGAGTGATGGGATCCCTTGTGATTCTGGCTGCAGTGGCACTGGGGCCTTAATTAGGTGTAACAGCCTCAGCAGAAACTGGTAGCTGCGTGTTCAGGGGCCCCGACTGGTGGGAGCGGCAGGAACAGGGCTGCCACTGATGCCCCCCATGCCCCCACCACCCTACTGGGGGCAGCTTCAGGCCAGACCAAGGTCCTGTGGAGGGTCAAGGTCCCTGTCAGGACCCTGCAAGCATAGAAGCCTTTCTGCTCTGGGGAGAGATACAAGACACTACGAACTTGGTTCCAGACTTTTCCTGTTAGGATGCCCGCCTCTGCGCAGTGTCACTTAGCTCTCCCAGCTGTCCATGAAAGGGGGCATGGAATCATGGCTCTAGGCAAGGCCATGTTGGTTGCTCTCCAAGGGCAGATGGTGTGGTTTGGCCAAGGGTATTCTGAAGTCAGACCTCACGACCCACCCCTGCCACCCATGTCGTCCTCAGCCTTACTTCACGGCTCTGAGCCCCAGGCTTCTCATCCATACACAAGGACAATCTTATGTCCTCCCTTATGGGGGCATGAGGCAGTTTGAAGCCCTTGGTGAGAGCCTGGCAAGCCATCAAGACCCCAGCAATGTTTGCTGTGGTTACTCGGGGCAGAGGAAGGAAGGGGGTTTGAAGAATCTGAAACTCCACTTGGAGGGGGTTGGAAAGCCTGGAAGTAGCCCAAGGCACCTGGGGTCTGAGCTCCCGACATTCCCCTCCCTGGGCTCCCAGCACTCATCTGAGAAGTGAAGGGAGCATTTGGGTGATTATCCCTCACGTGACCTCTGGCCCTGAGAAGAGCCACGCTGGTACTTGGTGCAGTCAGCAGGTGTGTGTCACCTGACTGCTTGTCTGTGGGCCTGTTTCCTCATCTGTATATGGGAATTATTGTAGTGTGTGTGTGTCATAGAGCTCGGTACATAGTACGTGTTCAATAAATATTGGCTCTTACTGTTTTTAAAAAATGCTGTTGAAGTTTAGTTGATTTGCAATGTTATATTCATTTCTGCTATACGCAAAGTGATTCGGTTACACATATTTTCTTTTTTCATATTCTTTTCCTTATGATTTATCACAAGGTATGTTTTTTAAGATTTATGTGTGTGTTTGTGTACCATTTTTAAAGTCTTTATTGAGTTTGGTATAACACTGCTTCTGTTGTTTGTATTCTGCTTTTCTTTGGCCATAAGGCTTGTGGGATCTTAGCTCCCCAACCAAGAACCAGTCGAACCCCGCCTCCCGCCCCGTGCTGGAGGCAGAATCTCACCTGCTGCGCTGCCAGGGAAGCCCCATCACAGGATGCTGAACGTAGCTCCCTGTGCTGCGCAGTGGACCCTTGTTGATCCATCCTGCGTGTGATAGTTGCATCCACTCACCCCACACTCCACCCCGCCCCACCCCTCTCCCCCTTGGCACCCACAAGTCTTTTCTCTGTGGGTCTGTTTCTGTTTCATAGATAAGTTCATTTGTGCTGCATTTTAGATTCCGCATGTAAGTGATATTATGTGCCCTTTGTCTTTCTGACTTACTTAGTAATGAGAATCTCTGGTTGTATCTGTGTTGTTGCAAATGAGTTTTAGCTCTTTTTCTGACTGAGAAGCATTCCACTGTGTGTATGGACCACATCTTCTTTACCCATTCCTCTCTCAGTGGACGTTTAGGTTGTTTCCATGTCTGGTCCATTGTGAATCATGCTGCTATGAACATTGGGGCACATGTATCTTTTCAAATAATAGTTTTGTCTGGATATTTGCCTAGGTTCTCAATATTTTTGCTGTTTGTCATTTAGTTTTCCTCTCTAGTTCTCATCATTCTGGAGAGCTGACCCATAGATCTCAAAAACACAGAGATCTAAAGCCCATTAGTCAGATGAAATGAACCAGGAGGGGCACCTTTTGGATCAGGCCATGAGGAAGAGGGATGCTTTAGAGGCAGGAGTTTGGAGAGCTCACAAAGACCCCTCGTTCTCAGCGCTGCATCCCCACTCCTACAGACAGACTTCTTAACCTCAAAAGCAGAATCTGGGGCACACATGCATTTTTCCGGGGAGAGGACATCAGTGGCTTTTGTTAGACTCTCAAAAGGGTGTGTGATCCCCCCCCCCTCCCCGAAAGGTAGAGAGCCACTGTTAGCATTTGCATACACTCAGAGCATGATGCATGTGGGCTGACTTCTCACTATTCCTTGAAACCATCTGACTTGTTCCCACCATCATATCTTGATATATGCTCTCTCTTTCACTTTTCTGCCTATTTTCCCACTCCCGGAAGCCTTCTGTGCTAACTTCTACCAGCTGAAGTCTTCCCCCGCTCCCCTAAGGGCCTAGGCCCTTGTCTGTATGCAATTTTCCCCTACTTGGTAATAATTAATCACTTCATTATGTGCGGCTTCATGTTGTCTTCTAGTTGCTTCACATCTGTAAGCCCTGTCTCTCTAACTAGATGGAAATAGCTAAAATTGGAATTTTTATCCTTGAACTCTCCATTGGTTTTTCTATTGTGCATTGTACATGGCAGATCCTTGCCAGCTGGGAGAATGGCATTCCTAAAGAGCTCCATAATTTGCAAAACCACAGTTGGCAAAACAAGGTCTCAGAGAAAATAGGTTAGGGAGAAAACAGTGAAGATAACATTAAGTATCTGTTTTTAAAAATCATAGTAAATAAAATTTCTAGGAGACAGCGAGTCAAAACACACCAACTTCGTGTACTTTTAAAACCCTATTCCACGAGGTAGGCTTTTCCTGAGTTTCTTTCTTCAGTAGATCATTTCTTTCTTCACTTTGCTGTCTGTCATCTTGAGGTGCTGAGGGAGGATTCTGTAAGGTTTATTTCATCTTGAGTCGGTTTTGGTAATTTATGGTTTTTCAGGAAATTTATCCACTTCATCTAGGTAGTCAAAATTAATTGGCATAACTCCTTCATAATGTTTTCTTATGATCATCTTAAGATCTCTAGGTTCTATAATGATGTACCCTCCTGCATTCCTGATATAGATCGTTGGTATCTTCTCTCTCCTTTTTTTTCTCCCTGTTGATCAAGCTGGCTAGAGGTTTTTATCAATTTTATTAGTCTTTCAAAAAGTTTTTATTTAGAGGTGGTGCCTCGCTAATGTTTTGAACCAGTCCTTTTGGGCTTGAAATGTAACATCTTTTGCACTTATATCTTCTCTTGCTCTATTTTTGCAAGTGTGGACAAAATGTTTTGAAACTACCAGGCCTTTTCCAAGTTTTTTATGCTTAAGAGCATGTTTTCCAAGCCTCATCTTCTCTCTCTCTGTGTTGAGTCATTGGATGTTAAAATGATTTCTATCAACCTGCCCTTGAGACCTCCACAAATGACGTCAAAAGGGGATATTCTTTTGCTTTAGGGGATTTTATCAAACCTCAGATAGGTAAGAAAGAATTATAAATTTTTTAAATCTAGACGAGAAAAAAAGACTATCTCAGAGCCACAGATTGTGAAGGATTGATGTCCTTTTGTATATTGGCGGCTCTGTTATTTAGAATATACTATTCAATAGTGTAATGTTTCACTGTTTTTATAGAGTATCTACTCTTTAAAATGTTGCATATTCATTGATGCTTTTGCTACAAAGTATATTTTATCTACAGCCTGATTGAAACTTTTGTTTCTCTTGTCTTTGCATTTATGACAAATCTCAGAATGTCTCTTTATTCACTTCATCAAAGAGGCGTGGAGAGGGGAAGGGACTTTCCCGTGAACACAGAGCATGAGAGAGGCTGAGGCAGTGCCAGTGCCCTGGGATGTTTCCAATGCATCAGTCAAGGCTCTCCCTCCCGTCACAGATGTCTTGATATTTTTGCATTAGCAGTTTGAGGGGCTGTGGGAGGCCAGTGCCAGCTGCTGAGCCCATGTAGAATCCCCACCTGAGACACAAATAGGGGGCTCACAAGGGTGCGGCTGGATGGTGCAAAGCATCCTTCTGTGAACCCACTGCTCCTCCATCACCACAGCCACCTGGTATCCTCTCAGAACCATGGCAATTATTTCTGGGTGAGTTGCATTCTTTAAAAAATCTTTTTTTCAGAGAAGGAAATGGCAATCCTCTTCACTATTCTTGCCTGGGAAATCCCATGGATGGAGGACCCTGGTGGGCTATAGTCCATGGAGTCACAAAGAGTCAGACACTACAGAGTGACTAAACAGCAACAGTATGGAAAGGGAGGCCTCCTAGAGCCTGGAATACTGTTGAGGAAAAGACTCATAGCTTTGAGTCCTGTGTATTATGAATGTACCAACTTAAACCATCAAGTGACTTTTACTTATCAGATTGGGAAAACTTTAGAAAGATTGATTCCAGACTTGGTGAAGGCTTGACTCTCTCATTTATTGCTGGCAGGTGTGCCTTGCTACCATCTTTGTGAAAAGTAGACTATTGTATCAATTAGAATATGTGTGCTGTGTATTAATATGTATGTAAGTGCAAATTAATATGTATGTAAGTGCAAAGAACAGAGTCTAGGATATATTCCAAACTGCTGAGAGCCACTGCTTTCGGGGAGGGACTAGAACTAGGAGGGTTTGTGTGAAGCACTGCTGAGTTTTAAAATATGAATGTGTTCATGTGTTGCGTAATTTAAAAATAACTGGAAAAAACTTTTTCAATAGCTTTATGAGATAATTTACCCTTTTAAAGTGTAGAATTCAGTTGTTTTTATTATATTCACAAAATTGAAGGCAGTAATATTCCTTTTTATCACAAGTTATTTTTTTTGTTTGTTTGTTTGTTTTTTTAAATTTTTTATTTTTTTTTAAATTTTAAAATCTTTAATTCTTACATGCGTTCCCAAACATGTGTGACCATCCTCACTGTCTAATTTTAGAACATTTTCATTGCCCCTAAAAGAACTATTCTCCCCTCCCCCTAGCCCCTGGCAACCGCTAACCTTTCAGTCTCTATGGATTTACCTCTCCTAGACACTTTATGTAAATGGAATCATGCAATATGTAGTCTTTCGTGTCTGCCCTCTTTCCCTCAGCGTAGTGTTGTCAGGGTTCATCCACGCTTAGCATGTGTCAGCACTTTGCTCCTTTTCATGACTGAATAACAGTCCTCTTTGTATGTATAGGCTACATTTGTTTCTCCACTCACTTACTGACGGATATTTGAGTTGCTTTCACCTCTCAGCTATTGTGAATAGTGCTGCTTTGAACATTAGTGTACTGGTTTTTGTGTGATTGTATTTTTTTCCCTCTCTCTGTGGTATGCATAGAGTGGAATTGCTGGTTGTATCATAACTCTAGGTTTAACTATTTGAGGAAGTTGTTGGATTGTTTTCAGAGGTTATACTGGTTTATATGTCCACTAGCGATGAATGAGGATTCTCATGTTCAATTTGCTTTTTAAAAGAGGAGCAAAGCAGGTAGGCAGGTTATGTTTATTTATGTATCAGTAACAGTATACATTCAAAAAATATTAAAACTCTTTTCTATCCTTGAGCCATCATATCAAAAGAGGGTTTTAATATTTAATTTTTTTAAAAAGGTGACACATGTCAGCTGTGTGGTCTTGGGCAAGTAAATTCACCTCTCTGTGCCGTGGTTTCTTCTGTGAAGCATTTGTGATTGTACCTGCTTCAAAGAAGGGATTAAAAGAGTTAATGCAGATGAAGTGCTTGGTGTCTGGCAGTTAGAAAGCACCAAAGAAGTGCCAGCTATTGTTTTTATTATGATTCCATTATTATTGTAGGGATTTGGGAAAGTACATGAGAAATAAAGGAGAACTGCCCCCAGCCCAGCCTCAGTACCTGCTCCCCACATTGCTTAGAGGCAGCTACTGTTAACATCGTTCCGTGTTTCTTCCTGGGCATTTTCAGTGTGCTCTTTTTTCAAAGTTAAAATGAAACTCTTCTGAGCAGTTGTGCATCTTGCTCTTACTTAGCGTCCCAGCATAAACATGTCCCAGTGTTGTGGTAAACACAGTTTTCATGTCAGTGAGGTAGGCTCCCAAATAAAAGGGCCATCACCCACCTCTACTGCCCCATCCCAAAATGAGCATTTAGGGAGCTCAAAACTGTTTATGCCACTGTAAAATGTATTTCAGGCAAAGCAGTGTAAGCTTTTTGGCTTGAGAAGATTTCCCTGACCTCATGACAGCCCTCAGGGCAGGTATGGTGTGGTGCCAAAAAGGTCTCAGGCTGTGAGCACTGTTTCCAGAGCTCCTGGGCCTGGGTGGGGACATGCAGAGGGAGGGCACTGGGAAAGAGAAAGGAGGGACCAAGGGCAGCTGACTTGACATTTTTGGATCTTTTCCTGGAGTCTGATATGTTCTGTGTTGACAATGTAGACAGTAGAGATACAAGGGAAGTCATAAAAACGACCGTATTCCCGTGACCCAGAGCTTCCAGCCGTTTGCCCTACGCATGTGTATACATACTGCTGTGGGTGGAATCACACCCTACGCTGTGTTCTCCAGTCTCTTCTACCTTGGACATCGCAGGTGTTTCCAGAGCGGCTCAAACTGTAGACTGGACCAAGATGCCTGGTTCTCCTCTGGGCTGCCTCCCTTACTAGCTGTGTGTTCTTGGACCAGTTCCTTAACCACTGTGTGCTGTGGTTTCCCCAGCTGTAAAGCAGGGTGACAGCCATCTTTATGTGAAGCTGTTCTGCAGCTTGGACGAGCTAGAATGGGTGAGAGCAGAGGGCCGGCTGTTCTCCTTGGTTCCCACGTCACTTAGCATCCTTTGAGAATAGGAGTTGTATGGGCTCTGTAGTGACCCCGGGTCACCTGTTGCTGGACACCCAGCTTGTTTCTGGGTTTGTGCAGATGTAGCGGCTTCGCAGTAAAGCTTTCTTGAACCTCAGCTGCCCCCATGCTGGGCCTGCCCCTCACTCCCTCCCCTTGGCTCTAACTGGGTGACCTCAGGAGCTGCCCTGGCCTGGTCTGTCAGGTGGTGGAGAGCCTGGGGGCCTCCCAGCCACATTGCTAGCCATGCAGCAAGTGGCCAGAAAGCTGGGCGGCCAGGAGGGGAGTTTGCTTTGGCAGCCTCCGAGCGGCTTCCTTGGGTGCACTGTGGGAAGGGACTGAGGCGAGGGGGTGGGGCGGCCTGTCTCAGGCCTGGGCCTCTGTTGGAAACCACCTCGGCCCTTTTGGGAGAGAGGTAGGATTCGAATGCATGCTTTCCCAAACAAGCATGAACCCTATTCTTGGCTCCGCTGGTAGTGCCTGCTCTCCCCCCAACCCCTGGCAGCTGGCAGGTCTTGACAAAGCCTCTGCTATGGGGAGACCACAGGAGCCTCTGGTGACAGCGTTCCCAGCAAGCAGGCTTCTGATGAGTTCACTTTGCTGGGCTGATAAGACATTATTGGAAGAATAAGGGAAAATACTGAGCACCTACTATGTGCTCCTCGTATTCCTCCTTTCATTCAGTTCTTCGGTGCCTGTTTACTGAACACCCACCATGTGGTTAGGCATCGCAGAGGAAATGATAAATATATCATCTTGTTAAACACTTGCAATGTCTCCATGGTATAGGTGTTAGCCTAAAAAAATTTGTCATTTTGAGATAAAAGTGATTTTACATATAGTCGTGAGAAATCACCCAGTTTTCCTCAGTGATAACGTCTTATGTAACTAGTGCAACGTCAGAACCACAAGGTTGACCTTGACACAACCGGCCCATCTTATTCAGATTTCACCAGTTTTACGTGTATCTGTGTGTGTGTCTGTGTCTCTGAGTATATTTGTGTCTGTGGGGCCTGTTTCAGTTTACAGGGAGAAAGTGAAGCTCAGGGGTCAAGGCCTTACACACGGCCAGGCAGCCAGGGCGCAGCAGAGCTGGGCCTCACGGCCAGACATCCTGGCTCCACGTTCCTGAGTTACTTTTGGAAGAAAATCACCCTTCCTCTCTGCTGCTGTTCTTGGACTTGGTAGCCTCACTGGTCTTTGCTGGAACTGTGAACTGAGACCTCGGCAGACTAGAATCCTAGGATGTTAGTGCTGAGCTGCTGGCTCCTCCATTTCACAGATGAGAAAACTGAGGCTCAGAAATCTTAACAGGTTTGCCCAACATCACCTGGCTGATCAGGGGCTGGTCTGGGTCTGTTTCTTCCAGGTCTGCACATGGCAATGACCACAGTGAGCTGCTTTTTCCAGGAGGTAAAAGGACAGAGGACATTGTTGAATGCAAACAGGCTCTGGATTCAGATCGGTTACCAGGGTGACGGTGGGGCCCTTCGGGAAGATGTCTGAGCAGGAGATGACTCCGGAAGTGTGCGAGGTGACCTCAGGCACTTAGCATGCCCCCAAGTATGTGCCAAGGAACACTAATGATAGGGTGTTGGGGTGACTTTTTTTCCTTGCTCACAAGCTCTTTCTTGCTTCTACTGTTTGGGAAGCAGTAGATTAGAGAAAGCTAAACAGGGTTGTGTGCTGCAGGACTTCTCAGTGCCTTTAATGTGCTGATGTGTACTATGACCCTCCAGGTAGAGGAAGGACCTCTGTTCTACACAGTGTATCTCAGGAAACGTTTAACAAGACTCTCCAGTGGGAGATGATGAGGTGGTTCTGCCAGGGCTGGGGTGGGCAGAAGGGAGCAGGGGGCACATTTTTTTTTTTTTGAAGAGGCTGGTGACCACAATTGAACATTCAAGGCAGCTGTAGCTCTGCTGGGCCTGAATGGACGTAGGACCCCCAGCTCTCAGATCAACATGAAGCCTCCTTCCCGGCACAGGGGGCACTGAGGAGATGATGTCAAGGGCAGAACTGGGAGCAGGACAGTCCAGCCATTGCGATCAAGCCATGTGCCTTGTGTGTGTGAACATGTGTAAATGGGGGAGAAATAGGCACAGATGAAGCTAGCCAGGCTGACAGAATTTCAGGTGATTTATGATTTTTAATATAGGGTTGGTTTTTTTTTTTCCCCTCCTTAAACCAACAGACAAGGTTGGGTTCCATTCACTGAGTCAATAAAAAGCCATTGTGTGTTTGGAGTGAGGGTTGAGAACAACGTAAGACAAGTGGTTTTAAAAGAAGGATTTTTCTGACTGGTGTTAGGCAGGCAAGCTGGGAGAAGGAAAAAAGGAAACAGGTATAAACCACTTGGGAGGCAGCTGTGGTAACCCAGGCCTGGACAGGAGCTGAGAAGGTGGAGCTGGACGCAGTCTCACACCTTCCTATTTTCCCTGAGGCCCAGAGAGGTTAAGTCATTTGCCCTAAGTCACACAGCTACCCGTCTGCAGACCCAGGATTTCAGTGTCTCGGAACATTGCCGTGTGGCACATAGCTGTCTTCATCTGCAGTGTATTTTCACTACCATTTGGGGTGCGTACTGCTGATTTACCCTGTAGAAAACAGGACCCCAGAGTGTGTGTGTGTGTGTGTGTGTGTGTGTGTGTGTGTGTGTGTGTGTGTGTATCAGGATGTCCACTGCAGCATTGCGTGCAGTAGCAAAAATTAACCCTGTGAATTTCTCTGTGACGGAGAAGATTCAGGATGTCCCAGGCACTGCGCCACTGTGAATATCATGGGAAGGTTAGAAAGAAGGAGAGCCTGTCATTGTGAAACTTAACAGCTGCTGTTCGTGTCACTGCTGGTCCACATCCCTTGTTGGATGCCTTTCAGGCCAGAAACATTTCCAAATTTTTCTGGCCCTTAGTCAGATTCTTTAGTGGGATGCTATATTTTACATAACATCTCTGCGGGGCTGGGGGCAGCACCCTGGAGTCAAACTCCACCCTCTTCCTGCAGTAAGATGTGAATATCCCGTGGGGGAAAAGCCCAGGACTATAAATAGCCTCCAGGCAGGGCCGGTTTTGCTGACAAATGAGTGCAGAAAGTGTTTTGGTTTCCAGAACTTTTGGATTTGGGGCTTGTGGGTAAGGATTTGGGGATCAGTGTTACAACTGCCTCCACTGGAGTGACGCCGTGTGATGCCGAGTCCCGGGTATAGGAGAGTCTAGGTGATAGGAGAGAAGGCCGCTTTCCTCTCTGAGCTTTTGTGTTCATTTGAAGATGGAGAAGGGTGGGGAAGGAGCTACATCTGACCATGCAGAGAGGGGGACAGCTGACTCTTTACCCACACGCTCCTGCCCTGTTTCACTGGTGCAGTGTGTGTGAGTCACTTTTTCAATGTTAGCAGAAAAGGGAGAAATGGCCCCTGGAGGGCCTGGTGCTCTCCTGGCGTTGTGGGCATCGGGGATCTTTCATAAAGTCAGCTTGTCTTCTCCATGAGGGGCTCCCAGCCTGCTCTCTGCCCGTTGCTGGCAGCTAGGCCAGCCGGGACCCTGAGCAGCCCCATAAATCCTCCGGCAACGTGTTACCATCCTACACAAGCGCTCCCCTGGCACTGGGGGGAGTCCCAGACGCTGCACATTTAGATAGGGTGGGACCTGCTGGAATGTGTGGTCCCTCATTCAGAAGCTAAATGGATCTTTTATTAAGGTCAGCATAGTCCATTTCTAACTGAATTTGAAGGTCACTCTGTGCTTGGGTTTCTCCTGAAGATGCTGGAGTGGCCAGGTGTCCATGGCATTTGGGGACTGGCAGCATGTCTGGGAGATCTTGCTGTGTAGGGGAGCAAGCTCTGCCCAGGGAGTCTCCAGATCCTAGCTGGGACCCGTCGACTCTCTGTTCATCTTGGACCAGCAGTTTGAACGTCTGTTTTCTTGGGGTCAGAAGAGGGGCCAGATATGATTCATTTATTGATCTACTGTTTACTGTGAGCACCTTCTCTGTACCAGACATAGTGGAGAGAACCCATCCCGAGGAGCTCAGAGCCTGGTGGGAAGCTGGGCTGATGGACAGACAATCCCAGGAAAGTAGGGCAAGCTGCAGTCAGCCCTGAGGGACAGACAGGGAACACAGGGAAGCCCTCACTCACCTGGGGAAGGGCAGGTCGGCTTATGACCCCTAGGGCCCTTCCAGCTTTAAAATCTTGAATCACTGTCTTAGTTTCCCAAAGAAGTCTGCTCACTAAATCGAAGTTCAAGAGGATAGATAATGGGAGCTGTGTTTCCCCCAAGGGCAGCGGCCCCTCAGCAGGGACACCTCCACAGGCCTGGGCACGTGGCCTTCTCCCCCAAGATCAAGGCCATGTGTCACCCAGGTCAGGGAACTTGGGCCTGGTGTCCCTGCTCTGTCATACTGGAGCAAAGCCCTTGAATCCAAGACCTCTGTCACCCAGTTGGCAACATGGGAAAGTTCTGTGAGGTCCTGGGCTGGTGGTCCCATGTCCTCCAGTAACAGCTGGGAAGCCGAGCCCCAGAGGGAAAGGATGGTGTATCCACGCAGCGCGGCCGGCCCAGGGCTAACCCTCAGCCTCGCAGCTGGAGCAGAGCTGGTCTGATTGGAGCAAAGTCAGCATGATGGCTTAAAGTGTGTTCTCACTACACCTTCGACATATGATGGGTATAGAGGGCAATTTCTAGAGTCAATGACAAACTAAGCGTTTTCTGTCCAAGGAGGCAACAGTTCTTGCTTCTGACCAAGGATGCCTTTTAAAAAATATCTAAGTATGACTGATGTACGTTGTGAAGATTTCTGCTGTACAGCAAAGTGATTCTGTGACACATATACATGTAGTCGGGCAAATCCCCCCATGTTGAGGATGCTGGGCTGCTGAATGGTGACCCTTAGGGTCCTCACTCCCTGAGCCTGTTTGGAGACGGGAGGAGGGGAGGAAATGGAAACCTTGGCTGCCTCTGGGCCTTGCCCTCCAGCTCTGGGCTGTCCCATAGCCTTGGGGGCCCTCAGGGTCGTGGCACAGGTCATCCCAGCCCCCAGCCATGGGGCCAGGGGTCACAGAGAAAAGAGCTCAGGTATCCCTAGATGTGAATGGGAAAGGAGTCTTCCTTTGCTGGCCGGCTGGAGGCATGCATGAGAGAGGCCAGCCCAGCGCATTCCCTGAGCAGACATTTTCTAAGTGCCAGCTGCTGGCCAAGCCCTGTCCTGGGCCGGGCCGGGGGGGCGCAAAGCCATGAACAACACGGAGTCCCTGCGCGCCCGGAGCTGACCCCGCGCGGAGGAGACGGGTGGTGAAGTGGTGGATGAGCAGGGCAGGCTGCCTGTCTGACGGTGGCCTCGGGGGAGAGGGGAGGCGGTGCTAGGTGGGAGGAGGTGGCCAGAGTCCTGCTGGCTGGAGGCTGGGCCTGGGCAGGGAAGCTGCGCCCCCCCCCAGGGAGGCCCAGGTGGCTTCAGAGATGCTCCAAACTGCCTGCAGACAATTCTAGACACCACCATCTGATTTTGATGAGCAGCACGGAGACACCCCCACCCCTCACACACACTTGGGCTCCTGGCCTCCGGGCTCGGGTCCCAGCGCTGCCTCGGGCCAGGCCTCCTCTGTGCTGGCAGCACGTGTGCGAGGCGTGGGGCTCCTCTGTCCCCCGGTGTGGCTCACATGGAGCCAGGCACGGACACCAGTCCTTTTGACCAGACTCAAGGGAGGGAGATGTATTTATTCTGAAGTGTAATCACCCTCTCCAAGAATATACAACAGAGGTCCTGCTGTGTTTATTTTGTCAGAGGCGTATTGGCTTTAACTGAGAAAAGAGGCAAGTTTCTTCACCAAGATTCCCTCCTCCTTTATTTCTGTGTAAATATGCAGTTTTTTCTTGTCTGTCAAAAGTGTTTTGGGTGGGAACTCAGACTTTGCACCTCTGCCCCCTTTTTTTTTTTTCTTCTCTGAATTCTAACTTTGGGAGTTCAGGATTTGAAAAGGATTAAATGGGGACATTCCGTCTAGAGGGTACACTTTGTCCCTGCAGAGGGCCTCAGTCAAGGGCAGTAGGGGAGGATTTGAGCAGGGGCCCGATGTGCCCAGAGACAGAGCCAGCCCCTGCGTGGGGGTCCAGGTGGCGTTCCAAGGCTGGTGGCCGGGAGAGCGGGGAGGCGGCTGTGCAATGGTCCAAGCACAGATAGGGGCAGCGTGGATGGCCACTGCGGGAAGTGTCAAGCCAGGCCCACAGACAGACTTCTAGGCTGGAAAGCATGGTCTCCAGGTCTACCTGACTTTGCCCTGCTCTGCTTTCCCCTGAATAAAAATAGCTGGGACTGTCACCCTTCCCTCTGCTGTCTGAGGACGGCCCCTCCTTCTCCTTCACCTGCTCCCTGACACTGTGTCACTCTCTGCTTCCCACTTTCTTCTGCCTTCAGATATACTTGGGTCTCAGTTTTGTCACTTGCGGTGCTTGTCCTCTGGGGCCAATTTTCTCTCTCTATCCAGGCTCTGAGTTCCCTCCGGACAGGGACCTCTTGAAGGAATCCTTGGGTGTTGTCCCTATCTCCAGTCTTGGGTGCCCAGACCAGCATCACTGATTGGTATGGCCCGTGTGTCATAATAGAGATAATATTTGTGGAGTGTTTCCTGAGGGCTTTGGTCTCAGTGGCTGTACAGACTGTTTGCTTCAGGAGCAGGGAGACAAGGAAACTTCATTCAGGCGATTTGACCTCCCCCATGTCACGTAGCTGCATTGCAGAAGTCAGGCCTGAACTCTGGGTCCTGCGCCCTCTCCCTGGGCCAGCATTTCCTGGTGTGGTTGGTGCTCTTACACAGGCTGACATCTTGTAAGGGGCCCAGAGTTTTGGGTTTAACCAACTGAACTGTGTGCATCACACGTGAAAAGCTGTCCTTTGGGTTCCACTTCTGATCTTGTGGCAGGGAAACCCTCAGGGCTGGCGTCTTAATCAAACCCCTCCCCTCACCCCACCTCTTTCTCTTTCTCTATCTACATTAGTGTAGTCACATGGACATATCATAAAATTTGCCATAAACTTGTGAAATTTTTCAACATTTTTAAAGCTTTGTATATTTCAGAATTGAGGGTGAGGAAAACTGTGCTTTCATATAGAATTCCTGGGTATAGTTTCCTTACTAACCTCTGTGGATGGTGAAAGATGCTGATTTCTTCAGTCTTTTGAAGGTTAGAAAAGTGCATTGAAAAGGAAGACTTCAGATAAATGAGAGCCTGGTAGGTGGTCCAGGGCCTTAACCAAACTTAGGGAAGTGGGGTGGGAAGACAACCCTATCCAGGCCCTGTGGATGCCCGTCAGGGAGGAGACAGGCATGGAAGAACTGGGGAAAAACTGGGGTCTAGAGCTGCGCCTGCCTGTCCAGCAGTTGTCAGGTTGGGCGGTGAGGGCCAGGGCAGGCTGCTGTCATCCCTGACCCTCTCGTCCCTTGTCCCCACTTGTCTTGGGGAATCCAGCACCTTCCCAGGAAGGTGAGTGCCAGGGTCTCAAGGAGTTTCCCACAAGCCCCGTTCCCAATGAAGCCAGGTAAGATTGCATAGCATCAGTGCACGGCATGGGCACCAGGCGCCTGCTTGAGGCCTGGCCTGTCTCACCAAGGCCAGGAGGTTGCTCCCTGGGCTCTTAGGAATCTGGAGGTCCACAGAGCAGAGCCCCAGGGGGCAGCAGCAGGTTCTGATGGAGGAGGCTGGCCGCCACTCCAGAGTGGGCCCTGGAGAACACACCAGGCCCCAAACCAGCCCGGGGGTCCCGGCAGGGGTGAATATGTGAGTTTTCAGTTCTCACTGTCACAGGGCTGCCAGCACTCCTGGTGCCCTGTGATCCTCAGGATGGACCCGGAGAAGGAACTGTCTCCCAGTGTGCCGGGGGTGCCCTCCCTGGGACCCACATGCCCCTTGGAAAGGCCCCTGGGATCCTGGGGGCCCAGTGTATGTGGAGATGACTTTGCTTATGGCCCAGAAACCTCCATTTGGAGCTGGGCAGAAATCACACCCAGTTCCCTGTGTCTCCTCTTGCCTGAGCGCCCTCCTCAGAGCCCAGATGTGGTCTCCCCAGGCCCAGGGTGGAGTGAGGCCTGGCTTCCAGGCGGGATGGGGAGCCAAGGGCCTGGGCTCGCCCTGCCGCCGCCCTGGCGACAGGCTGCAGGCCTCCTGGCTGCTCCCCAGGCCCTCAGGGAGGCTGGCCAGCCCGCGGCCTCCCCCCCTCCCTCTTCCCGCCTCCAGAACATCTGTGCTCGTTGGGGAGAGAGGCTCCCAGCCCCAGCCGCCCCACAGGGCAGTTCTCCCCGGATGCTCTTGCTCCCTTGGCCCCAATCTTTTCCTCCAGGAGCGGGAACCTGGGCACCTGAGCTGTGAATTCACTCCTGGCTCTGGGCCTCTCCCCCAGGGACCTGCCCCCACTGCCTCCCCCACCCCTATCCTTCTTGGTGCCCAGACAGTCTCTCCAGGGCCAGCCTTGACCTATGAGCCTTCTAGATCTGCAACCCCTCTGCAAGGGGTAAGCATCAGGCCTGCTCAGGGGGGGCCCTGGCAGCCATGGGCACGCTTGTGTGCATGGCCAAGAAGGGCTTAGCGCAGGGCCTGTGTGCCTAGGTGTAGGCAGGTGTCGGGAGAGCAGAGGGCTGCTCCCTGGGCTGGTGAGAGCAGAAGGAGGAGCACCAGGGTCCTCGAGCAGGAGGGGGGCCATTAGTAAGTGAGGGCACGGGACACAGCTGGTCCACTCCGCCCCACAGAGAGGCCCAGGTGGTGGACACAGCCGAGCCCTGCTCTCCTCTCCTCTGCCGCCCTTCCGATTGGAAGCCAGCGGCTGGGGCCCCGGACACATGCCACCCAGATCTGCCTGGCAGGACAGAGCAAGGGCAGCAGGGGTCTGGGGCGCCCAGCCCACAGATGAGCCGGGGCCAGGGACCGGGCCGACTGTTTCTATGGCAGCTTCT
This sequence comes from Capra hircus, assembly GCF_001704415.2. NCBI lineage: Eukaryota > Metazoa > Chordata > Mammalia > Artiodactyla > Bovidae > Capra > Capra hircus. Next base: position 12,682,391 of record NC_030825.1, read on the forward strand.
TCTTCTTTAAATAGTGATTTGTTTGGTTAAAATGTGCCTGTGCCAGCTCTTGGCTGTGGTATGTGGGATCTAGTTCCCTGACCAGGGACTGAACCTGGGCCCCCTGCCTTGGGAGCAGAGTCCTAGCTACTGGACCACCAGGGAAGTCCCTATAACAGCTCCGTTGAGACAGAACACACGCATCACACAGTTCAGCCATCTAATGCGTGCAGCCTGGTGGAGGTGAGCATTTTCACGGGATCAGGCGGCCGTCACCCCTGTCCATTTTAGAGCATGTTCATCACGCTGAAAGGAAGCCCCATGCCTGTGAGCAGTCGCTCCATCTCCACCACCCCCACCTCCAAGCCCTAGAGTGACCAGTGATCTTTCTGTCTGTCTGGACTTTCTCTTCTGGACGTTTCATATGAATAGAATCATCTCTTATGTGATCTTTCCCATCTGACTTCTTTCACTTTGCAAATGTGTTCAAGGTTCATCCATGTTGGAGACTGTGTCAAAACTCCCTTTTTATGGCTGAGTGACTCTTACTGTCTGGATGTAGCAATTTATGTATCCCTTTATCAGTGATGGACATTTCTGTGTTTCCGCCTTTGGCTGTTGTGAATAGTGAACATCCATGGACAAGGCTTTGTGTGGACGTTAATGCTTTCATTCTCTTGGGCAGATACCTGGGAGTGGAATTGCTGGGTCACGTGGGGGAACTGCAGGACTGTTTCCTGTTTCTGCCCGCAGTGTTTTCCGACATCCTCACCAACACTTGCTCTTGTCTGTTTTATTCCAGCAGCCTCAGTGGGAGTGTGGTGGTGTCTCCGTGACCGGAGACTTCCGGAGGAGATGACTGTTGGGCTACGGTCCAAACAATAAGAGGAAGTGAAGAAGGCATAAGAGAGGGGGAAGGGCATTCACGGTACAGGGGACAGCATGTGCAAAGGCCCAGAGGCAGAAAGGTGCATGGTGGGGAGGCTGTCTGTAGCAGAGGCTGAGGAGGCAGGCAGGGCTGGAAGCACCACGGTGTGAAGGGCAGGGGCCCTATTGAAGGGTTCCAACTGGGGGTGGCGTGCCTCAACTTGCCTTTTGAGAAGATATTTGACTCTGGAGGGTAGAACCAGAGCGAAGGCAGCGGTTCCTAAGCCTAGTGTGAACTTACAGGAGGATGTGTCCAGGGCAGAGTGAGAGGTGGCTGCTTCCCAGGGCTAGTGAGGCAGGGTTTGCAAGATGGCTGGAAGGCTCCTCAGTGCAACCTGGGCCTCTGCTGCCCAGGGACTCTGCCTCCCCAAGACCCAGCTGGAAGCCCTGGGTGGGGTTTGGGGTGCTGTAAAAAGCGACTGCCTCCCTTGGCTGTGACCAGGGCCCCTAGAAAAGGCCTCAGCCCTGCCCTGTCCCTTCTCCAGCCTGTGGCCGGCACTGCCCGGCTAGGCCTCTGGGCAGCCTCCCCATGGCCCATTCATTCACAGCCTCCCCCTGCCTCCTTGAGAAAGGAGGGGCTTCCAGGCCTCGAGAATGGAGGTGCTGGCTGCAGTCCAGCCCCGCTTCCCCACCCACCACCCCCTCCCCAAACTCCCCCACCCTGGCCTGCCCTTTCTTTATGGCAGGCAAAGTGCTAATTCCCAGTGCAGAGAGGTGGGCCAGAGTCTGCGGCCAAGAGAGAGACTGTTTACAGCCTCCGGCGGTTCTTGGCTCCAGCGGTCCGGCGGGCTGGCCTTGCAGTGACATGTTTATTCTCCAGGCCCGCTGCTGGCCCCGGCACTTGGCAGGGCCGAGCGGAGGGCTCTTGCTGATGGGGACAGGCTGGCGGCTGGGGGCTGGGGGCTGTCTGTGTCTGTGCTGCCTGCTCTCTCACTCCCTCCTGTTTTATATTCAAGAGGCGAGATGTGGAACTGAGGGTCAAGGGCCCCCCTGCCCTCCCCAAGGGCGCTGTCCCCACCACAGCACCTTCAGAAGCTTCACCCTGGCTCCCTGTTTGGACTCCCAGGGGAGACCCTGTCCAGAGCTGTACTGGGAAGCTCATGGGGGCCCCCTCTGCCTGCCCTCCAGGCCAGCCTCAGTCACTGAGTCACTCAGCAGGACACCTGGCCTGGACTAGGCCCTGGGTGACAGCAGTAACCAAGACAGACGAGGCCCCGCCCCAGGGGCGGGACTGACCATCCGTAGGTGGGAAGAACTAGGCTTCTTCAGAGATGCCCTCTCCTCCCCACCACAAAGCCCCTTCCTACCCACAGCGCCTGGGCGTCCCCGTCAGCCCCTGAGATACTGTGGCGGGGAAGCCAGGCTTTGGAGCTGGACTTTGATGCTGGCTTGGATCCCGTCTCTGAATCCCCGCACCTCTCACAGCCTCTGCTCTCTGATCTGTACGAGGGGAAGAAGAGGGTGGCCCTTTACAGCTGACCCCCAGGGCTGATCACTTAGTCAAACATCCACTCGGGATCCCCAGATGCCTTGCCAGGCATGCAGTAGCAGATGAAGACTGGAGTTTAGGGGCAGCTTTCCTGAGGGACCAGGCTAGGAAAGGACAGATATGATTCTGTCTATCTTGGGATGGAGCTGGTGTCCCTGGGTCCCCATCCTGGTGCTCCTTGAGGAGCACCCTTGCCAGGCCAGGGTAGCCCCATGAGAGACGTTTCAAGTAGCCTCTTTGGGCACAGAGGGTGTTGAGGAGGGTCCTAGGTGCCTGGGCGCATGTATGGTGTGGAGTGTCGATTGGCTGGTGACTTTGGAGCCAGGCTGGCTCGCCTGTTTCCCTGGGGTCTGGCCTTGTGATGTCTCAGCATTCCTTGCAGATCTGGGTTCTGAGCTGTTGGAGGGGCCACACCATGTGGCTGGGCCCCATCTCAGTGGCTGCTTCTGTCCACCCCGCGGAGACGGCAGAATCAATCGGGTTCCCCAGTGGACACGAGTGAGGGCCCGCCCCTGGGTGCGGACTGTTTCTGATCTACAGGTCCCTCCGTGCAGCCCTCCACTTGGACACTGACATCCTTGCTACTTCCTTCCTGGCTCTTTGCCCCCGCTGCCCATCCCCTCTCCATTATTCCACCAGAAATTTCCATGTCTCTAGACCTAGCTTGGCGAACTTGTTCTTAAAGGACCAGGTGTTAGATATTTCAGGCTTTATGGGCTGGCCTCTGGTATCTGCTGCATATTCTTCTCTGTTATTTGCTTACTCTTTAGAATTCTTTAAAAACTTAAAAGCCATGCTTAGTTTGGCTGGCTGGGGGGTTGCGGTTTGCCGCAGCCTCCTCTGGACCGGCCATGTGGGGTGTGGGCTGGCTGTGACACCCACGCGTGAAGTTTTCATTTCCTAAGCACCAGCTGTGCCCCAAGCCTGCTGAGCTGGATACATGTTGGCTCCATTAACTCGGACAACAACCCTGTGAGTGACACTGTGAACCCACTTCACAGATGAGGAAACTGAGGCACAAGGAGATGAGAGGACCAGCCTGTGGTCTCACAGTTGGTCGGGGCAGTCCTGGGATTTGAACCCAGACCAGTAGTGTCTGTCTTAACCATGGAGCCTCACCACATGGCTTTGGCGCCTGGCTTCTCTGCTTTCTGCCCCTTCCCTGATAATTTTGGATGTAAAGGAAGCCGGATTCTATTCCTGGCCTTTTCTGGTTCTCGTGCCCCTAGCTGGCCTGCGTCTCTATTGACATTTGCCTCCTCCCATCCTGCCCCATCACCTTTGCGTGCCCCGCATTAGGGAGACACCCTCTGGAGCAACTCAGAGTTCCAGAAAGAGCTTCAACAGCACCTGCTCCTCCGTGGCCAGCCCTCAGGTCACACCAGGCAAAGCAGTGTCCCTTTAGCCACTCGGCCCACATTCTGCAACTTAATATCTAAGCCACATGGGCTTGGCCACAGCACATGACCGAGGCAGGGAGTAGAAGCCCCAAGTGGTCAACCCAGCATTGCCTGCTGGACTTAACCTGGCGGTAGGGGCAGCTGTGGCTGAAGGGTCACTGGGAGAGACTGTCCCCTGCCATCAGCCAGGCACAGAGCGTGATCCCTTGGTGTCCTGAAGCTATGGGCCACCAGAGAGACTGGTCTTGAACTTTCTGGCCTCCCTGGTTGCTGTTAAAAAGACAGGGAGTTTTGGACAGGTGGTTCGAATGGGAGAGAAGACAAGTAAATATATGGGGATATAGTTACATGCAAGCTATTAAAATACCAGGAAAAATTAATAAGACTCAGTGCTGGTAAAGTTGCAGAAATTCGGCTGATTAGTATTGCTTCTGGCAGCACAAATCTGTATCATATTGTCTGTTCCCCAAACCATTTGTCAGTCTGTATCTAGAGTTTTAAAACCGCTCCATGCTGCTGCCCAATAATCACATTGCTAGAAATGTATTCTAAGGAATGCGCTTGGAAGAAGGAAAATGATAAGACACACAAAGATGTTCTTTGCACTGTTATTTATAATGGGGGAATTCTGAACATCCAACAGCAAGATACAGTTAGGTACACTGTTACGTATCCCTGGGGGTGGAATATTCTGTGGCTTTAAAATGAGGTCCATGGAGCCCATTTGAGCACAGAGAAGCTGATGATCTAATGCTGAGTCGAAATAAGCAGAACACAGAATTGTAAACATGTCTTGATTACAGCCTTAAAGAAATATGTCCATGTAAGTCCAGACTGGAAGAGGCCTTGGATCACTGGTGCAACTGTTCACAGGGTGATAGGACCCCCTCCAACGGAAGCACACTTTGATGCTGTCTCCGTTTTGTCTCAGTGCTAAATGTCAGGCAGACGCTTTTGCCACTTCCGTGTTGTGTGACCTTGGACAGGCCACTGGCTGTATCTGAGCCTCATTTCCACCATCTGTGAAACCTCCACAATTCCCTGAGACTGTGGGACCTGGAGGGGCCTGCCTTACAAGGCCTGTACGGGTGATAACTCGTTATCCAGTGTGAAGCGGGATTGTTACCATCTAGCCTGAGGATAGTTGTGAGGGTGGAGGGGTGTAGACCAGGCCTGCCTGCCAGCTGCCCCGAGGACCTCGGCCTCTGACACTGAGCTGCCTGCGAGGCGGGTGTGGGCGGCCTGTCCAGGGCAGTCAGCTACGGAGACTTGGAGCTGGGTGCTGCCCCAGGCCCTTTTTCTTTGCTTTCATGCCATCACATGGGGTATGTTTCAGTCAGAGCTTCCATCCTGGGAGCCAATGAGATCTTGGAACTCTTGAATCTCATGCAACAGGGGGCTGAAGGTTTCTGTGTCACCGTGGTGCTGGTGTCACTTGAAACATGGCCTCTCTAACGGCTTTCATTTGGCGAGGATGCCTGTCATGGGCTGAATTGTGTACATACACGCACGCGCACACACACCTCCAGTTCCTACATTGCCGTGCTAACCCTGGCGCCTTAGACTGTGGCCATGCTTGCAGACAGAGTCTTTAGAGAGGCGATTAAGGCAGAATGAGGTCATTGGGGTGGGGCCTGATCCAGTAGGTCTGGTGTCCTTGTACGAAGAGGGAATCAGGACACAGACACACACAGAAGGAAGACCACGAGCAGACCCGGGAAGAGGATGGCCATCTACACGCCGAGGAGAGAGGCCTCGGAAGGAGCCACGCCTGCTGACCACTGTGGTCTCCAGCTTCTAGCCTCCAGAACCGAGAAAAAAGCGTCTGCTGTTTGGGTCCATGCCTGGTCCCTGGTTACACACTGCCCCACCGCTGTCCATGAGAGGCATGCAGCACCCACGGGTGGTGGCAGAGGGTGCTCAGCAGTGTGTGAAGGGTGCGCCTGGGACATTTACACTGTTTCCCCCACTGTCGTAGATAATGTCTTCCTGCATGTTCACTGCTCTTATGCCTGTAGAGTGCATCTCCAGAAGGGTCCTGGGGCTGCAGCTGTTGCGCATGGCTCTCCACCCACCCCGAGTGCATTGGTCAGCACAGCGGGTCCTGCTATGTGAGGAAGACTCTCCTCCGGCCTGGGGAGCCCAGGGCCTGGGCCCTCAGCCACGTGGAGCGCCCTCCAGGGGGCCACACGACCTTGAAGGTCATCTTCTGGGCTCTGAGTCTGAGCTGAGGTTCTCACAGGAGCAGGGAACATCAGAGGAGCCCATTGGCTGGGAATGGGAAGACTGGCGTCCACAGGCAGCTCAGGCTCACAGGCTCCCGGGGCGGAGGTCAGCGGGCTGTTGGCAGCTGCGCCGCGTGAGTCGTGTGGGAACGGAGGCCCTGGTCATCCTCACAGAGATTTTCTGTGGCTGGTTCTGTGACAGAGAGAGGGAGAGAGCAAGCTGTGAGTAGGTGGAGCGTCACCAGGCATCTCTGCCAGGCTGGGAGCCGGCCCTGGCGCCCTCCCTCCCTCCCTCCGGGTACAAAGTATCCCGTAATAGGCTCTGGCTGTTAGGAGTCCAGAGACAGAAAGAAGAGATTGACATCATGCAAGTATTGGGTTCGGTGAATGGAGTCCCCCTGGCCCCATTGCTGTGTTAGTGGCTTCTGTCCACCTGGAGAGGTCTGCTCGGGGGCTGGCACCTCAGGGCCGGTGCTGGGGCCCAGTGTCCCCCGGGTTCATGTCCACCTGAACCTGTGAATGTGCCCTTATTTGGAAATAAGATCTTTGCAGATGTGATCCAGTGACAATGAGGTCAGGCTGGAAAAGGGTGGCCCTGAATCCACTGCCTGGTGTCCTTATAAGAAGAGGGGAATTTGGACCCTGGCAGAGAGAGTGGTGGGCGGAGATGGACACGCACACAGAGGCCACGTGAAGAGGGAGGCAGGGATGGGAGCGCAGCTACAAGCCAAGGGACACCGCGTGGCTGGCAGCTGCCAGAGGCTGGAGAAGGCCAGAGGGCTCCTCCCCGATCCCTTCAGGAGGCCGGTGGCCCTACCCACACCTTGGTTTCAAACTTCTGCAGACTGAGCAAACGAGTTTCTGTCGTTCAAGCACCTGGTTTGTGGTGACTAGTTACGGCAGCCCTGGGACACCTGCATGCACGCGTGCGCACACCCCTGCCCCCACCAGTGGGCCTTCCTTTTCCTCCCTCTGGCCCTGCGTGTACCCTCTTACAAAGCCACAATAGTGGCCGTTACACGCCTTGTCCCCTGGGTAGGGCTGGCAATGGGATGGGGTACTGCAGGTGTGCAGTAAAGTTTTGCAGAATAGAGGGGCAGGGGCCAGAGCAGGAGGGGAAGGGAAGGGGTGACTCTCAGAGCTGACCCTTTGGGCAGGGGGGTGTCCTCCCTCCTGCACTTGCCCTGGCCTCTTTGTCCAGTCTCGGCTTCTGGGGCGAGAGTGAGGAGTGCTGCTGTGCCAGGCCCAGGGCCATCCAGAATGCCCAGTGCACCTGTCCCTCTCAGGCCTCAGTTTCCCTCACTGTAAGATGGGTTCGTAGTACCCTTTTTTAGGCCCTCTTGGGGAAACAAGCAAGCTGGACCATGGAAGGCAGTGTGCTCGACATTTGCGTGGAAGTGAAGAGGAACTAAAAAGCCTCTTGATGAAAGTTAAAGAGAGTGAAAAAGTTGGCTTAAAGCTCAACATTCAGAAAACGAAGATCATGGCATCCGGTCCCATCACTTCATGGGAAATAGATGGGGAAACAGTGGAAACAGTGTCAGACTTTATTTTTGGGGGCTTCCAAATCACTGCAGATGGTGACTGCAGCCATGAAATCAAAAGACACTTACTCCTTGGAAGAAAAGTTATGACTAACCTAGATAGCATATTCAAAAGCAGACATTTCTTTGACGACTAAGGTCTGTCTAATCAAGGCTATGGTTTTTCCAGTGGTCATGTATGGATGTGAGAGTTGGAGTGTGAAGAAGGCTGAGCACCGAAGAATTGATGCTTTTGAACTGTGGTGTTGGAGAAGACTCTTGAGAGTCCCTTGGACTGCAAGGAGATCCAACCAGTCCATTCTGAAGGAGATCAGCCCTGGGTGTTCTTTGGAAGGTGTGATGCTAAAGCTGAAACTCCAGTACTTTGGCCACCTCATGCGAAGAGCTGACTCATTGGAGAAGACTCTGATGCTGGGAGGGATTGGGGGCAGGAGGAGAAGGGGACGACAGAGGATGAGATGGCTGGGTGGCATCACTGACTCAATGGACGTGAGTCTGAGTGAACTCCGGGAGTTGGTGATGGACAGGGAGGCCTGGTGTGCTGTGATTCATGGGGTCACAAAGAGTTGGACACGTCTGAGTGACTGAACTGAACTGAACTGAACTGACAAAGCCTGACTTGGTTGGGGAGCAGCTGGGCCTGCCAAGAGAGGGCGGCCGGGTGGAGGATGCCCACAGAGGAGGAGGAGGGTACAGTGGCTGAGGGTGTGCTGCTGGTGGGGGCAGGTCCCATGTGGAGCCCCAGCTGTACCAGTTCTGTCCTGGGGTAACTGAGTCCGCCTCAGTGTCTCCACGTGGGAAATGGGCGAGGTAAGCGCACCAGCCCCATAAGGAGCCTCCCGTGGACTCTCAAAGCCTGTACCTCCGGTGACATATAAGAGGGTAGGAGATGGAGCCTGACGCGTACGAGACTTGCTGTGCCTGTGGAGTCGGCTTGTCTTCATTTCTGGGCTGTGTTTGGGGCTGAGGAGCAAAGTGCTGGCTGGTCAAACCAAAGGAAGCTTCTAGGTGCAGAAGCCTTTGCATCTGAAGGTTGGTCATCCCTTGAAAGAGCAGTGGAGAATGTGACACAGTGGGCATCTAAAGGTCCCTGAGCCGCACTCCTCCCCTCTGTGCTTTTGAGTTGGGGGGACCCATGCTCAGAGGGACCCTGATGTGTGGAAGTGGTGCTGCCCAGACCCGCTTGCTCTGCTCCTGGCCCACTCTGGTTTGTACACTGAGAACTTTGCATAAAACTGGGGTCCTGCACCCATGCCTCTCCCCACCCTGGGACCCGGCTCATGCAGCAGGAAGCATCTGGCAGGGGTCAGCACTGCAGAGGCGTGGTGTCCTGGGCGCGAAGGCCTGGCTCGTCACCATGGACCCCTTGGGCTGGGAATGGGCAGCTCCCCAGGAAGGCATCTTTTCTTGTCATCACTTCTTTCCTTCCTGTGTTTTCCAGGATGGCATAAAAGCCGCTCTATGCCAGCTACAGCCCCAAGATCATAGGACCCCATCCTTCTTCCCCCAAGACCACCAAAGTGCTGTTATGTCCACTGCACAGATGGGGCTCACTGAGCCCTTCCAGGCCGGGGTTTCTGTTTCTGGCCTGAGTCAGGGAAGGCGGGCTCCCCTGGTCGCCCAGCTCTGCAGGGGTAGGTGGGTGGCACTTCCCAGGGTGGCCCCAGCCTGAAGGAGGGGGTCTCTGCTGCAGCTTTTGGCTGCTCCAGGGAGCCCTGGGCTGCTGCTACCCACAGGGGTCCCCCGCTGCCCAGGAGGGCTCTTGGGCCTCACGTGATGTTGGAGTATCCTCCTGGCCCTGGGGGCCAGCACCCCCACACTCAGTCCCTCACCCCTTTCCTGGAGGCAGGGGGTGGGGAGCATTCTGTGACGTATCCCCCACCCTTCTGTGCTGGAGGCAACTCAGTGTAACCCCATGCCTGGGTTTCCCTCGCCCTGTTGGGGCCCCCTTTCCAGTGGGTGGCTATAAAAATAGCACTTGCTTTCAGTTAGGAGCTGGGGGCGGCGGGGGTCCGGTTTCCCTGCTCCTGGAGGAATTACCGGCCCACATGTTGCCAGGAGCCTTGGCTGGGAGAGGCAAGCGTGGCTCCAAGCCGGCGAGCGGGCGGCGGCGCAGATGGAAACTCGATCCCGGCTCAGCAGACTGTTTGATTTATTTTAAAATCAAGCAGATGGCTGCTGCAGGGGTTTGTTTAAGTTCAGCTCCGAGCCGGGCCCACGGCCAGGAGCCTTGGGGCAGCTGCGCCAAAAATTTTTCAATGACTTTGGTCGTCTAACCACCTCTTCCCTCCCTTTTGAACTTGAGCCTCACCACACACATGTCGGCCGCTTGCGCCATCTCCATGCGGCCCGGCTGCGCCCAGCTCTCCGGTCCCCCCTTTGTCTTGCCGCGTCCACCTCTTTGTCCTCCCGTATCTGTCTGTCTGTGCCTCTGTCTCTGAGTCTGTGTGTCTCCTGGTTTCTGGGTCTCCCTGGGTCTCCTCACTATTCCCTTTCCCAGGAAAACTTCCCAGCTCTCCCCTGGGCTCCCTGGCTTCCTCTGCCCCGCCCTCACCCACCCCCAGTAGCACCACTCCAGCCATCGGTGCGTGGGAGAACAGCCAAGCTTTGTGGCCACGCAGCGTCCCCTGGGCTGTCCCCTCTCCTAGACACTGTGGCTGGGAAAACCAGGGCTTGACCGTAAAATCCTGGAGTAGACCAGCCCTCTGAGGGCAAGTGGCTCGGCTCCTGCCCAGGGCAGGTAGGCCGGGCGGCCTGCAGCTGTCCCTGCTGGGGGTGGAGCGGGTAGCCTGGGCACCCACGAGGAGCCCACTGTGTGGCTATGTGTCTGGGGAGGCCAGCTGGGGGCTGCCAGCGGGGTTCACGCTCCCCCACATGCTCATGCACAGACACTCACACCTCCCCCAACACTGCTGGTTGACAGACCAGGTCGTATCCCCCAGGCCCCCAGAAGAATTGACTGGTCCCCTGTTCAAACGGCAGCAGGTTCTGCAACCCCAGACCCATCCCCTAAGGGACCCAGCACCCACTGCCACTTGTAAACAAACCAAGGCTTTAAATAGCTGCCAGCTCTGTAAATAACCCCAGATCCACGAGGGGCGCTCTCTAGACGGGTGGGACACGGCCTCCAGCAACCTTGCACCAAGGAGGTGGGTAGAGGGCTGATGGCACTCAGGCCCCACGGCAGCCCTGGTTGGGTCCAGGGTGTTTTTCTGTCTCTGGGTGGGATGGCCAGCTCTGTGGTTGATGTAGTGGGATCTGACTCAGCTGCCTACCCCAGCCCCCAGAGTCACCCCAACTCAGTGACCCACCTCAGGGAGGGCGGGAGAGGCCTGCACTAGCCTGGCCACAGAGCAGCTGAGGGTCCAGCAGGGGTGCTGGGGAGAGGGCTGGGCAGGACTCTGGCTCCACACCTCTCTTCCTTTCAGCCGCGTCCACGCTGGCAGGACCTAGCTTGGCCCTCAGTGCCCCTCTGCCCCTCTGCCCCTCCCCAGGGTCCTCAGTAGAATGACATGCTTTAGGGTAGAGGCTCCAGCTTTCTCCATCAGACTCTTCCCTGAATGGATCCAAGGAGACCTCAGGGACAGACTTGTCCAGAACGGCAGCGCTCGGAGCCCAGCCCTCAGCTGGGTCCAGAGCAGAATTCCTGCACCCCTTGCCCAAGGGCCAGTTGGTCAAGTGGTCACAGGACCACAGGATATGCTAGAGGCAGCGCCCTTGGGTGCAGGACCATGGCCTCTACACATCCCCGGGGGGAATAGTTTCACACCCCAGCACAATTGCATTAGTTCCCCAGGGCATCGTGGATGGTGGGAACCAGCCTGCCCACAGCTTTAAAAATCTTTGTATCTGTTTTTCAAAACAGCCCATTTCCATCTCCCATGGCCATGCACCAGCATCTCTGTCAGATCAAATAATTTGAAAATTGTAATGATTTTGGTACCTCCTAGAATAGCTCAGGAAGCTGAAAGCATGGCTCAATTAAAAAATGCATCCCAGTACGCTTCATGGATCGGATGGGTGGGGGTCATTCCTGTTGAAAATGCACCCTGGGAGGTGGGGGAGTTTTTGTTGGTTTATTTTCTGTCTGGTCACCTGCCTGGGCTGCCTTCACTGCACAGAGGCCTGGATCCACCACAGAGCTGCATTAATACTGTGACTTCTCTTTCTGGTGTAATTTTTGTGTAAGAAAGAGGAAAACAAAGACTTTAAAGCTGTGTATCCCCAAAGCTGTGAAACTTTTCGAAATTTCATTTTCTAGGTGGTTTTACCAGATTGATGATTTTGTTCATTTACTGATTAGTTGTATGAGGGAGAAGATGGTTTATGGGCAAGCAGGCCTCAAAGCAATCACACCTGTGTATTTTACCTCAGGAAAACACAGAAAAATGCCTTTAGACTTATCAGTGTTACAAATTATAAAGTCTTCAAACTGCTAAGCTTGATGATGTCCAAATGGGGCCAGCACCATTTTTCTTACCGTTCTTTACTGTATAAAAAAATAAACATTGTGTAAAATTTACCATTACACCCATCTTAAAGGGCCTGGCCTAGTGGCGTTAAGTATGTGTGTGCTATGGTGTGACCATCACCACCATCTAGTTCCAGAACTTTCTTATCACCCAAAACTGAAACTCCACACCCACTTCCAGTACTATTTTCAAGATGTTATGGAGGCAGAGACGCTGCCTGGGCAGCACAGAGCACACATACAGGTTTCCCGTGTAGGGGCCAAAATCCCTGGAAGGGTGAAGAGAACAGGACCAAGGAGCAGAAAACTGTAGCAGAAAATTGTATGTCGATGACAGGAGTGGACACAGACAGGGACCAGGGGAGAAGCAAAGGAAGAGGGGGGTTGAGGAGCAGAGGAGAGGCTCCTGAAGCCAAACTTTAAAAAGGCAGCCTGGTCCATGCCTGCCCTCTCCACTCTGCTCCCCAGCTGTTGGCAGCCGCAGAACATTGTTATATTTGAGTGGAGCTGGAGGCTCTACAGATTAGCGAGAGCTCTTCCACTTCCAGTTTATAGCTTAGTTTGAGTCAGACTCCCTGGTTTCCTGGATGCCCAGTCCTTGGCGGCATCCAGAAGCTCCATCATTCATTCCGTGGAGGTCTGCTGAGCATGTTCTGAGTACAGGAGACCCAGCTCTGAACAGGACAGACCTCCCTCCACTCCCCACACCCTCCCCCATCCAGTGTATCTTCTGCAGGCGGACCTGACCAAGAAGAAAGGAGGGAACAAGTACGCACTGTGCTGTCAGATAAATCTGCAGCCAGGTATCACCGGAGCAGTGGGGAAGCCTGGAGGGAGCTGGTGAGCAGGGGCTGTATGGGAATTGACTGGCATGCTTGGGGGCGGGTGGGAGGCACAGCTTTGCCTGGCAGGAGGGGCCGGTCAGGTGAAGAGTGGTCCTGGCTTAGGGAAGAGGAGCAATCACTGCGAAAGTCCTGGTGGGGACGCGCTTGGGATTGTGTAGGTAAAGCAGGTGGTTGGCTTGGCTGGTGGGTGAATAGGGAGGAAGGCGAGCCCAGGGAGGCTGGAGGATGTTGAGCCCTGAGAGTTCCAGTGGGAAGGGGATTTGTTGGGGTGATTCCCCGGGGAGATGTAACCTGATGGATGGAACCCCCGTCCCTCTGGCTGCTGGGTGGGGAGCAGAGTAGAGAGGGCAGGCATGGACGTGGCATCAGAGAATACGCTGAGTCCCATCAGGGTCCACCAGCCCCCCTTTCACTTGGCCTTTGATCATTCTGGCTGCTTCGTGGAGAGTCATGGGCTCTCTTCAGTGCTCCCTTACTGCTTGCTGTACAACTTACCTACTGCCATGTAACAGAATGCCCCCAAATGTTGTAGCTTAAAACAAGCTGGGCGGTCAGCTCCAAGATGGCACCTCACACAGCTCTTGACTGGAGCCTCAGCTCCTTGCCTTGTGGGTGTCTCCCTAGACCAGCTGGCTTTGCCCAGAGTCAGTGACCCAAGAAAGAACCAGTGGGGAGCCTCAGTGCCTCAGATGACCTGGTCTCGGAAGCCACGCATGGTCACTTCCACCCTGTTCTCTTCAAGGGACGCAAATTCCTAAGTCTGGCCCACACTCAAGGGCTCTGCCTCTTCAGGGGGAGGCATGTCAGAACATCCATGGATATGTTTTTAAACCACCACACTTGCTGATCTCCATTTTTAATAGAGAATAGGTCTTGCGTCCTGAGCCTTCATTGGGAATCTTATTTGGCTAAAATTGAATAGCATTGTGTCGTTTTCACAGTATGTATTTTTAGGGTTATTTCCCACTTATGTTGCGTAATACTGATTTTCCTTTTAGGGTAGTCATGTACATTATAAATATTTTAAGCTTAAAAAAATGAGTTGACTTAAGGGAGATTATGAAGTAAGAAATACTAAGTAGATTTCAGAGGAAGGACCGAGAGAGTGAAAATGCCATAAAGTAGGAGGTGGAATGTGATGGCCATGGCTGGGGCCTGCTGGCAGCAGAGTAGCTGAGAGTTCAGGCTCCGGGTTTGACCCCTGGCTCAGCCTCCTGCAACTGTGTGACTGTGGGTGGGAATCTAGCCTCTTTGGACCTATTTCCCTGTTGATAAAGTTAGTGAGCCGCCTGCTGCCTGGCCGTTGTGGGGCCCAGGTCAGTGGGGTATCCAGGGAAGGGCTTTGGCACTGGGCCGGGTAGGGAGTAAGGGCCCACGCGTGCCCACTGCTAGGACGGCAGCCTCCCCACACGGTCTTCAGGCTCCTTGAGATGCTCCCGGGGTGGGTGTGTGCTGTGTGTGTGTGTATGTGTGTAGCTGGAGAACTGAGGGGATACCCCCCACCTCTGTTCACTCAGAGCAGTGGTAGCACCTGTTGGTGAGGGGGGAAGGCTCCTTTGAGGGGCTCTTCATCTGGTCAGAACACTGAGGTTACCCGTAAGAAATCAGTGACCCGAATAGCGGTCGTCCTCCTCATCCACTTGTCTGCCTGCCCAGCCATCCTCCGTGCATGTGTCTTCTCTGTCCTCTCATCCATCCCATGTGTATATGCGTCTGGCCTGCCTGCCTTCTGTCCGTCCTTCCATCCACCCATCCATCCACCGATTTCCTTTGCACTGTCCGCACATGCGTCCATCGCCCGTCTGTCTGTCCATGCACCTGCCTGTCCTCCCCCGTCCCTTCATAGCTCTGTCTTGCCTGGCTCCTCATGGCATCCACCCGTCCATGTATCTTGTTTTCCTTCAGGGCGTCCACCCACCAGTCCATCCATCCATCCCCTTCCTTTCGTCCTTCCATGCATCCACCTGTCCATCCGTCAGTGCGTTGGTCCATCCATCCATTTAACAGGCATCAGATTTTGTACTGAGGATCTAGCAATGAACAAAAGAGCCCCTGCGGTCAGAGTGCTCCTGTCCAGTCAGGGAGGCCTGTACATTGTGAAGGATGAGAAGAGATGGTGGGTTATGCTCCAGTGGTGTACTGAGCACCTGCTGTATGCATGCAGCCTCATATCAGTGAAGGCAAACGCATGAGGCCCTCACAGTGGGTGTGTGTCCACAGGACAGAAGTGTCAAAAGGAGATGTGATCAGCTCTACCTTGCAAGGGAGGGAATACTTGAAGGGCTCTTGCGGGAAGTGCAGGAGGTGGCCGGAAAGGGTGATTGAGGTGGCAGGAACCACACAGGCAAGTTTGGGGATGTCTGCATGACTGAGGAGCCTCTGGACGGCATCCTGTCCTAGAGGAGAACTTGCAGGTTGGGGCCAGAGTCGGGGGTTGTTGGGCCAACTTGAAGGAAACTCTGGGAATCGCAGAGGATGAGAGTAGGCAGAGAACATAGCAGGGGGCTTATTTCAGGCCAGTCAGGACTCCAGATACATGCTGGCTCCGTGAGGAGCCCTGGGAGAAGGCAACTCGTTCACTGATTCACTCAGCGTGTCCTGCATGCTGGCCGTGTGCGGGCACAGGGGGTGCAGCAGGAAACAAGTCCGGCCAGGTCCTGCCCCACCATCTGAATGGAGGCCTCAAACACTGACCGTACATCGATGCCGCAGGATGCCCTGCCAGCAGTGAGAAGTGTGTAGTAGAGAAGACACTGGGTGGGGTGGGGGTGGGGAGCACTGCCTGGGACAGACAGCTGGCCTCTCCCAGGATGAGGGGCATGCATGCCACGGGGCATGGGGGGAGAACAGCTTCCAGACAGAGGGGCAGCTCACAGAGGCCCTGCGGTGGGTGCAGCTGGCCTGCTGGGGCAGATGTGTAATCCAGTCTCTACGGACCCCAGCACTCAGCTTGTGAGGAGTGAATGGATTGCAGGTGTGATGTCGGAAATCAGAGATGGAGAGGCCTGTACAGAGGGTTTGTGTTTTTTTTTTCTGTGGTTGCTGGGGAGCCTCTGAAGGTGGCTGAGCAGGGGAGGCTTGTGAGCATCATTCTTGGGCAGCAACATGCCGGATGGCTAGGATGGGGAGGGTGAAGCTCTCGGGCCAGAAGCTTCTGGGGGTGCTGAGTCAGTGCAGTTAATACCCAGGCTTTAAGGTCACCTGAGCCTGGGACCAAGTCCTCCCCTGCCGCAAACCAGCGCTGTGACCCAGGCAAGGTACTCCTGCCTCTGAGCCTCTGTGTCCTCATGTACAGAACAAGCCTAACCACGGCGCCTGTGTCTGGGGTTGTCATGGAGATGCCAGATGTCCGGTGTGAGCAGCCCCTCCCCTGACTGCGTAGGAACCTTGTGCCTGATCAGTCGTGTCCAACTCTGCAACCCTATGGACTGTAACCCACCAGGCTCCTCTGTCCTTGGGATTCTCTGGGCAAGAATACTGGGGCGGGTTGCCATTTCTTCCTCCAGGAGATTTTCTTGACCCAGGGATCGAACCTACGTCTCCTGCATTGCAGGTGGATTCTTCACCACTGAGCCACCTGAGTAGGAACCTTGCTCACATTGATTCTGGCAGCTTCCCAGGCCGGTGAGAACCGCATGTGTCATGGATGGATGCAGTCCAGCAGGAGGGCAGCTCTGTCGTGTCTGATGAAAAGAAGATGCAGAGATGTGTCTCAGTGTACCATGCTGCAAAGGGGCCTGGGGCCTCCAGCCCTCCCTGGGGAGAGAACACATCCAAGTTATACGGCCCCCTGCCCCGCAGTCTCTTCCGAGCTGAGCAGGGCCTGGGCGTCCGACAAGCCAAACAACTGTTTTTGAGTCACTGCAGTATGGCAGCCAAATGGACCCGCTTCCGTGGTCGGCTCTGGCGGGAGGGCTGGAGGGACACCACCTCCTCCTCAAAGGGGAGGCTACTTGGCTGGAGTCAGGAGCGCAGCTTGCAGAGTGGGAGTGGGGGGTCTCTCTGGACCTGGGCTGAGGTCTGCCCCAGGCCGACAGGGTGCCCACTTCGGGGCTGCCAGGCTGGCTCTGGGTTGGCAGGGGTGGAGGGAGGCGGGCAGCTGCATGGAGGGGTGTCTTTCCCTGCAGGCATCGGCAGGCTGGAGCCAGCTGCTCTGGCCTTGGCAGGGCGAACACAGAGCAAGTCAGCACAGCCTCCGCAGTGCCAAGGCTGGGAGCAGGCTTGCGGCTCCCGTTCCACTTCTGTGGGCGGGGCCTTTGTGCCCATCTGGCTTCCCCCTGGGCCTGGCCCTCCTGCACCCCCACATTCTCTGACAGTGATGGCTAATTAGAGCTGATGTCTTCTGGGGGCACTTTCTATGTGCCAAGCACTGTGCAAAATGTTTTCATGTATACTAAGTTTTTTAACACTCACAAAATACTGTTCGCATTTTATGGAGAAGGTGATGGCACAGAGCAGTTAAGTAAATTACCAAAGGTCACACAGCCAGCGAGTAGTAGATAGAGCTGATTCCAGAATCCATGCTTTTAACTTCTTCATGAGACCACCTCCTACAACCAATAATGACAGTGCCAACTGCAGCCCATAGCCCCAGGTGTACAAGAGATAACCTTTCCCTTAAATCAAAGTAAATCCAAGTATAATATTCTTAGCCCTTTCCTCTTGGTCACAAGCTGGCTGCCACAGCTCCAAGCATCACATTCTTATAGGAGGATAGCATCCAAAAGCAGAATGGGAAAGGATGGGGTCTCCTTTGCCATTTTCTCTTTGCGGCAAGGGTGTTTTCCAGAAGATCTTAGCAAATTTGGGTCCATCTGTACAAGTTGGGTCACATGCCCATCTGTAATTGCAAGGTGCTGGGAATACAAGTTTCTGACTTTTCCAGACTTCATGTGTGGCAGGCTCTGCCATCAGAAAAAGAAGCAGATAGGAATGGCTGGTGGGGAGCAGCCCAATTGGCCTCATCTTCAAGCAGGGGCTGCCACCTCCATTTTACAGATGAGGAATGAGGCTCAGTGGCAGGAGCCTGGCCTGGGTCTGTGGACCCCATGCTGGCATCGAGCATCTGGACGGGGTGCCTGCTCCGCGTTCGTTTTTGAACTGCACCTCGAGCTGGGGGTCAGCCTCTGGCAGGCTGCAACAGGGCGTGTTTGTCTTTTGGGCATCCTTGTGTACTCAGGAATGAACATCTAGAAGGTTCTAAATCACCCTGTACTGTACTGGAAGAGCTTGTGTTACCCACACTCCTTTCTGTTTGCAAATGCCACAGACCCAATTCCAAAAGGGTGTTTGTGGACTCCTGTCACCAGTGAAGGGTGAAGCTGACCCCAGGCACCATTGGCTCCAGACTCATCGGTCCTTCCACCTGTCTTCATCCTCAGCTTCGCTTTCCCCTGTGTGGAGTGCATCCTTGGGCATGTTCTCCTCACGGGTCAGAGATGGCTAAGGTCAGTTCTAGGCTAGCATCTAGTGGACTCCAAAGAGGGCACAGAGAGGAATTCCTGGGAAATGTCCCAAGGAAGATTCTGACTGGCCCACCCTTGTAGAGGGGAAAGGAGTCTGTTGGTGGACAGGACCACTGGGTCAGGGAGGGCCAGGTGCTGGTTAGATACAGTGAAAAAGTTGCTTACTCCAGATGAGCGAGTGATGGAAAGGTGAAGGATAGATAGATGGACAGATGAATGGAGGCGTGAACGTGCTGATGGTTAAACAGATAGGTGCTTAGAAGGACAGATAGATGGACCAATAGCTGGATGCGGGGCTGGAATGGGAGACGGCTGGCTGGCAGTAGCTCTCCCTCCTTCTCTAGAAGCTCCCTGGGCAGAGCTGCCTGTGTGAGTGATAATGAAGGCTCCATTGGGTCTTCCACTCAGGCAGCTAACTGCTTAGCCCCCAAAGCCCATCTAAACCTTCAGTTTCATTTTTGTAGCAAGGTCATTTCTGCTCCTCTCCCCTATGAGTGTCTTTAATAACACTTACTCTTCCCACAGCACAAAATGATGCCTTAGAAAACTTGAAAGATTTAGAACAGCTTGCAAAAGCACATGGGAGTCGCAATGGTCCTGGCCTGCAGACCCCTTGTCTCTGCAGCTGGTAGGTGTCCGTCTGTGGCTCTTCTCTGACAGCTGCTGGTGCCAGTGCTTGGCGGCCCCTGTGCCTTGGTTTAGGGAGCGCCAACCTCATGGGGCCTGGTCCCAGCCAGACTTGCTTCCTCCCAATGGGGAGATGAACAGTGGTGACCTTTTTGGCAGGCGAACCAGAACCAAGGTGTGGACTGTTCCTACATCTCTTTTGAGGTGTTTGTTGCTACAAGGCCACAGGGAGGCAGGTGTTTTTACAGCTTCTTCCTTGGGAGCTGCCTTCTCAACTCAGAACATGCAAATTGCAGGAAGCCATGAGTTGCTTCCTTGGGGACACACTCTGAACAGCCAGCCCTCACCTGAACGTGAATGTTCTACCCATTTTCATATCAGCCTGTTCCCCTCGGGCAGGCAGCTCAGACCACCCTGTCAGACACCCTCAGAGGGGCAGGCAGATGGGGTCTCAGGCGGTGGATGGGCTCTGAGTGTCCAGAGCAAAGAGAGACAGGGTTGCTCCCCGGTGCTGCTTAGGGTGTGGGCTTGGGAGCAGAGTACATGGGTTCTCAGTTGGGTCTGCTGCCGCTCAGGCCCTCACAAGGTCTGGCTGTGTTCCTGTGTGAGGCTCAAGGCAGGGAGAAAGCGGGCCTCTCCCCATGTCCTGGGCTTTCCTTCTTAGGCCCCGCAGAAACAGCAGTGCCCTGCTCTCAGGTACCTGCCCTTCTGCCCAGAATATCTGCTGCTTTTTATCAAACACGCTAGTGTCACCTCCTCCAGGAGGCCTCCATAACTACTCCAGTTGAAGAAAGCTTCTATACACCCTGGTTGCCTCTTCAGGATATCAGCCCTGTGTCTGTGTCCTTTCTGATGTGGATGGATGTATGAGTGACTCTGAGTTCCAGTGTGTGACGCACTTAAGCAGGACTCCCACGGCTGGGCTTCCGGGCATGTGGTCAGAGCGGGTGGTGGGCAGGCAGAGACAGGGGACTTGCGCTCTGGTCCCAGGGGTCTCTTGAGGGCTGATGCCTGGCCTTGTCCTCATTAGTGCAATGCATGGGGAAATAGTGTACCAGCCTTCTTGCCCCAAGAATCTGAGTAGTTACCTCCCTCCCTTGCAAAGCTGCTTGCAAAGATGAGGCATCTGCCAAGCCACATTTATCAGCCAATCATTAATTCATTTCCTCATTTTTTATTAATCACTGCCCACCAGCCAGAGCTTCAGATGGGGATGAAAAGCACTGGGGAGGCACCAGGTTGACAGAATTGCCACCCCAACCAAGGGATCGGGGAGCTGGGGCCCTCCAGTGGGGGCTGCTCCACCTTTGGGGGCATTTAGAACAGCTCCAGGGGCCCTGCTTGTCTCCTCTCATCAGGGGGAACTGCTCTGACGGCCTGTGTGCACACGTCTGTATGTTTGCATGTTTGTATTCCTGCGTGCATGCGTGTGGGGTGAGGGTGTAGTGTGCTATGTGGTGCATCTGGGAGACGTGGGTATGTGACGTGTGTACACACAGAGCCTGTGTGCGTAGTGTGTGTGCTGTGTGGGGGATGTGGGTGTGTGCCATGTGTACACAGAGCCTGTGTGCTTGTGTGTGTGCTATGTGGGGGATGTGGGTGTGTGATGTGTACACAGAGCCTGTGTGCATAGTGTGTGTGGTATTTGAGGGGTGTGGGTGTGTGATGTGTGTACACACAGAGCCGGGGTATGTAGTGTGTGTTCTTGTGTGTGTGGTATGGGGGGGGTGTGGGTGTGTGATGCGTGTACACACAGAGCCTGGGTGCATAGTGTGTGTGCTTGTATGTGTGGTATGTGGGGGGTGTGGGGGTGTGACGTGTCTACACACAGAGCCTGGGTGCATAGTGTGTGTGCTTGTATGTGTGGTATGTGGGGGGTGTGGGGGTGTGACGTGTCTACACACAGAGCCTGGGTGCATAGTGTGTGTTCTTGTGTGTGTGGTATGTAGGGGGTATGTGATGTGTGTACACACAGCCTGGGTGCATAGTGTGTGTGCTTGTGTGTGTGGTATGTGGGGGGTGTGGGTGTGTGATGCGTGTACACACAGAGCCTGGGTGCATAGTGTGTGTGCTTGTGTGTGTGGTATGTGGGGGGTGTGGGGGTGTGACGTGTCTACACACACAGCCTGTGTGCATAGTGTGTGCTTGTGTGTGTGGTATGTAGGGGGTATGTGACGTGTGTACACACAGCCTGGGTACATAGTGTGTGTTCTTGTGTGTGTGTGTGTGCATGTGGTGTGTGTGCGCAGTGTGCATGGGTGGAGGCAGGGGGAACACACAGGCTGACAAGGAGTTTCTCTGGATGATTAATGGCCTTTGGAAGGAGGCGCTGCGGCCGTCAGACGCTCCTGGCAGGTTCTGAGCTCGGCTCCCCGCCTGCCTCCTGGCTGAACCAGCCCAGGTGAGGCTGTGTTCCCAGCCGGTGGCCCAGGGCTGGCAGGCCAGGTCCCTGAGGGAACAGAGCCCCCTCCAGGGCTGCTTGCTTTCAGCTTGGCCTGCCCCAGGTCCTTTCTGCCCTTGCCCCCATGCACAGTGTGGACTACCCGGTCAGCAACACGGAATGCTGCTCTAACCCCCACCCCTAGGGCACCCACCCCCTAGGGACTATTGTTCAGCAGGATCAGACCTGGGCCCAGGAATCTGCATTTTTAACAAGTGTCACAGGGGTCTGATTATGGAGGGCTGCAGACCACACTCTGAAGAACCCACCTAGTGCTACAAGGGAAGGTGCCCTCCCCCTTCTGTATTTGTCCCTTGTGCATCCGTTCTGCCTCCCTTTCGTTTGCTGTGTGACCCTAAGCAAGTCACTATCTCTCTAGGCCACTTCCTCATTTTTTAATAATAATCCTGCCTCTCACTCATTTGGGGATCTTTCTGGGCCTCAGCTTCTTCATCTGCGCGGTGTGGGTATACTAGCCCGAGCCTCCTTCGGTTCTCAGGTTCTTGGGAGGAGTGAATGAGTCATTCCCATGGGCATCTAAGTGGCTGTCGCTGCTGTTCCACGTCCTGGAGCTGGGGTGTGTGGTTAGACAGGGCCGTGTGGTACACAGTGGGTTTTCAGGAAAGTCAATATCTTTCTAAATCCTAGTAATAGCATCTGAGCTTACTGAGCTTCTACCACCTGTGGCTTGCGACTTCCTTACCCCCAGTTTACAGACAAGAAAACTGAGGCTCAGAGAAATCACATTACTCACCTGAGGTGAGTCGGCCCAGGAGGGCTTGATCCCCAGACCCTTGGGATCTTATTTCTGCCCTTGGCCTTCAGGTGGGGGAGGTGGGGGAGGTTGAGGCTGCCAAGTCATTAACCCCCTCCCCTCCCCCAGCAACCCTGGGAACGCCGGGCCGCGGGCACAGCGGGGCGGGCGGGGCTGGAGGGGTTGGGAGGCGCTGGAGCCAGCAAATCCAGCCCAGCTGGGGGATTAGACCGCATCTGGCTCGGTTTACACCAGAGAAACAAAGGCGGCTGCCGGCGCCTTTATCTGGTAGGGAGGGTTGGGAGGGGGGGGGCTGCCCTCAGCCCTGTGGGGGACCTGGGTGGAAGGGAGGAGCGGAATCTGGGCCCTGATCCCGACACTAGCTCCCCTACCCGCCCTGTGACCCGCAGGGAGGTGACCTCACTTCTCTGTATGAAGGACAGAGTGTTCCTAGGGTGAAGTAGAGGGGGCAGGCTGCGGGGTAGCGGGGCAGGGAGTCCTCGGAGCCCCGGGTCCCTGCAGCTGCCCTTCCCAGGCAGCCTGCCCAGCCTGCAGTGGGGGTCCCCACCCTAGGGGCACGTGGAATGTGAGCACTTCCCCCTCAGGCTGTGGCCCCAAACTTAGCACTAGGTCTCCCCTTTCAGTCGTAGAAGAGAAACGGCCAATAAAACAGAAAATCAGAAGGAGCCCGGAACCGCACCCCTCTTCCAGCAGCAGGGAAGTGTTGGCTTGGGGGGGGGTGTGCTGGTTATTTATGCCTCCCTGACCCCAAGGGGGTTCTGCCCCCGGAGGGGTGTGTTCTTAGCTCTCCCCCCACCGACTGCTCACGGGTGTGGAGGTGTTCTGATGCCTCCCCGTCATCTTAGGAGCGGGGGCTTGAGCTCCCCCTCACCGCCTCAGGGGTGGTGTTGGGCCTGGCTCCTCCCCCCACGGCCCCAGGGCTGGGGGTGGGGGGTGCACCGCCTGCCCACCTCGGGAAGCAGGACGGCGCGGGTGCCAGGCTGGCGGAGGTGGCCGGTGGGTGCGCGGCTCGCCGGAGCCAGGAGCTGACCTTATTAGCCGGGGGCAGCTGTTCGTGAAGCACATCTGGCAGCGGGCTGCGGCTGTATCCCGCGGACTGCCCGCCCGCCCCCGCCGCCCCAGCCGCCCCAGCCTGGCGTTACCTTCCAGGAATGCTGGCAGCGCCTCTCGCATCTGGAGCGCGTTTCTGGGGCAGCCGGCGCCCCCTCCGGCGCCGGGCCCGGGGCTGGGGGTGGGCGCCGCCCCGCCCGGATTTCCTGGCTCCTCCCTCCTCCGCTGCCGGTGTGGCTCCCAGGGTAGGCCCGCCACTGGGCCCGAGACGGAAAGGGCAGCGGATGTGATGTGGCTTTCTTCCTGGGAGGAGTGCGAGACCTAAGGACCAGCTGCTCGGCCCCCACTTGCCGAGAGGGGAAACTGAGGTCTGGAGGAGTCCGAGGCCTCGTGCGGGGGCCCCGTGGCTTCCGTGTGGTGCCGTGGTCGTAGGGTGGTTGCTGATTTCGGTGTTAACTGGACACCATACAGGTGTGATAGGTTCATTATCAACCTGCTGTGTGACCGTCCTGGCCTGGTGTTCACCTCTGGCTGGCTGGGTGGAAGCTCCAGGGCCTGTGACCCGGCTGGGGGTATAGTAACCACTGAAGGGCAAAGCAGGCAGCCCAAGGCTATGGCTGCGGGCAGACAGAGCCCTGTAATGCCTCTCTGGTTCCTCGCCCAGCTTCATCATTTTCAAGCCGTGTGATCTGGGTGTGTGACTTCACCTCTCTGTGCCTCAGCCTTGGCTGTAGAATGGGCTGGTGGTGGTGCCTTGTTCAGGAGTGTGACACTGTGGGTGACAGCCTGAGAACAGTGGGGGGTGGGATGGAGCTGAGGGCTTCCATGAGCCGGACCAGGGGAGATGCTGTGAAACACACACAGTCAGATGTACAAGAGGGAGCAGGTACGTGTGTCTGAATCCAGAGAAAAGGTGGGTGGGCAGCTTGTAGCCAGTGTGAAGGCTGGAAATGCCCACTCTCGGGTGCATCTCTTGAACTCTGTGGCCAGGCAGTGGGAGCCCTTGAAGGTTCATGAGCAAGAGAGTGAGCTGGACCCTGCAGCAGCAGTCCCCTCTCCACTTTGGGTGGAGCGTCCCAGAAATTAGGGGCACGCTCTGCTTCACACTGACTTTCTGGCGCCTACCAGGTACCCCAGGACCTCTGCCCAGCTGCCCCTGCCAGCACTTCCCCAGGCCCCACACCCTTCTCCTCCTGCAAGGCCTCCTGTGCGTCACGTGTACTCTGAGTGTGTTTGTCACCTCACCCTCACACCAGGGGTCTCCAGTGTAAAGCTAGACACTCATGGATGGGGTAAGGGGGCCTTCTGGAAAGACTGGTGGACAGGGGCCATAGGCCAAGGGCCTAGCGTGGACAGAGGCTTGGAAAAGCGGTGAGCTTGAGTAGCTGCCTATTCTGGGGTCCTGTCCCAGTGACTGGAATCCTGAGAGGGGAGTCCAGATTTGAAGTTGACAACGGGCTCCACCCTTCGGGGTTTGCCTTATCCTGGAAGTCATAGGGAGCCATTGAAGGTGGGTGAGTGAAGCTCGTTGGGGCAGCATGAGCTTGTCTGCTGCACTGACCCCCATCGTTTTGAGTGGGCAAGATATATCCTAGGATCCCCTAGTCACTGCTCGAGTGAATGAAGAAGCGGTACTTGGGGAGCAAAGCCAAGGGCTTGGCTGCAGACAGGGTGGTGGGTAGGAGTGGACAGTGGCGCGCTCAGGCCTGGGCTCCTGGCTGGGCCACCCAGCCAGCTGTGCTGTCAGACCCACGATGGGGGAGCATTGGCCATGCGCGTAGGGACCCCTGGGGGTGGCATCCTGCCAGGGACACTTTCTCTGCCCGAGTTCCCTGAGAGGCCCAGCCGGAAGAGCCTAGGGGCCAGACCCTGGCCTGGCGCCATAGGGCACCTGGGGGGCCACCCCCAGCCCAGTCACCCGCCAGTCTGCCCTGACCTCCCCCAGACACCGTGGCTCTCCCGCCAACATCTGCTGCCTGCTTCCTCCCTCCCCCAGAGCGTGTTTGTTTTTCTTCCAGAACTATCGCCTCCCACGGAGGCAGTCATCCAGGGGAGGTGCTGTTCTGTCCCTCTGCCCTGCACAGCCCCTCCATGCCTCACAGCCCTGGAGGGGATGTTGTGGGAAGCTGGACCCCAGGCGGGCAGGCAGCATCCTCAGATGCCCGGATTTCGTCAGCCTTGGCTCCCAGTTCTGTCGGTGGAATCCCGGGCGCGCGTCCTGGAAGGGGGCTCTGGAAGGCCCTCTGCTTGTCTTGGCCCCTCTGCCTGCCCCCCTTTGCCCCTCCCCCCGCAGGGTTTGGGCGGAGACCCGGTGGGGGGAGGGCTCTACCGGCTTCTCCAGGTGGGCCCCCGACCTGGGCCTGTGTGGAGCAGTCCCTGCAGCCTGCTGGCGCCTGCTGCTCTCCCCCATGCTGGCTCCACCTCTTCTTCCCATTTGTTACTTTCTTTTAGTCAGTTCATCTGACCCCTAATGAAAACAGTAAGTGTGATGGCTGGCAAGACCTACCGAAGTAGGGCCGTAGGAAAGTGCCAGGACCAGAGTGGGCTTGTGACAGACCACCATTACTCGCGTGGAGAAGGGGGCAAGGTGTCTGATCTGCCTACATGAGGACAGATGAATATTGAGCGAGGTGTGAGCAGGGTGGGCGTCAGTGCCCCCTGCCATTCCCCTGGGGATTTGGGTAGGGGTTTGGAAGGGGCAGGGAGAGCCATGAGGAGGGACGTGGATGCACGCACTGCTAGCTGAGAATTCCCACTGAGCCTCCCCTCTCCTGAAGCCTCTCAGCGGCTCCAGGCTCCTTCAGGGCCACATGTCTTGCCCTTGAACTCTCGCTGCAGCTCTCCAGCGCATCACCAGGGTCTGTGATTGTTTTTTTAAGTTGTTTAGGTGCCTTAAAATCTTTTTTTTATTAATTGAGTATAGTTGATGTACAATGTTGTGTTAATTTCTGCTGTCCAGCAGAGTGACTCAGTTATACATCTGTATTCTTTTCCGTGATGGTTTATCATGGGGTACTGAATAGAGTTCCCTGTGCTGTACAGCAGGGCTTTGTCGTTACTCCATTCTATGTGTGGTAGTTTGCATCTGCTAACTCCCAGCTCCCTCTCCATCGCTCCCCCTCAGCAACCACAAATTTGCTCTGTCTGTGAATCTGTTTCTGTTTCATCGATGGGTTCGTTTGGGTCTTATTTTAGATTCCACATTGTTGTAGCCACGCGTTCTGGGAAACAAACTCATTCAGAAGGACAGTGCAGATAGTGGAGTGCAGTTTATTACACTGGCGGGGCCCAAGGCAGAGTCTCCTCTTAGCCAAGGACCCCGACCAGCATTTGTGAAAATCTTTTATACCCCATGTGTATGTGTCTGAACCCACCACTCCAAATTCCTTGAGACTTACATAAACCAAGGAAAATACAATCCCAATAACCCCATGATTCACGTGCTGTGTGCTCATGTGCTCAAACAGTCAAACAATTAGCCAATAATCAATAAACCCGAGGTTACACTCCAATAGATACAGAAAAATTTATGGCCTGTTTGAAGGAAGGGGTGATTACTGTATGTTTTCTCCTAGGCAATGAGTAACCTAGATACGATCTTCAAGGTTCCTCTGTCTAGAGGGGGTCTTATCCTTCTGTTGTTGTTTTCCTAGGCAGTAAACACAGAGCTGGAGAAGGCGATGGCACCCCACTCCAGTGCTCTTGCCTGGAAAATCCCATGGATGGAGGAGCCTGGTAGGCTGCAGTCCATGGTGTCGCTAAGAGTCGGACACAACTGAGTGACTTCACTTTCACTTTTCACTTTTCAGGCATTGGAGAAGGAAATGGCAACCCACTCCAGTGTTCTTGCCTGGAGAATCCCAGGGACGGCAGAGCCTGGTGGGCTGCCATCTATGGGGTTGCACAGAGTCGGACGCGACTGAGGCAACTTAGCAGCAGCAGCAAACACAGAGTTCAGAGTCCATTGGAAAGGTGGCTGAGCATGATCAGCATGAGCAGGCCTAAGAGGGAGTCCAGGCCCTATGAATTCCTTCTTCAACATGTAGGTCATATCATGTGGAATTTGTTTTTCTGACTTCCTGTGCTGAGGACGATCATCTCTAGTTGCATGATTTCATTGTTTATCGTGGTCGAGTAATACTCCATTGCGTGTATATACCACATGTTCCTTATCCCCCACCTGCTGATGGACACTGAGGTTGTTTCCGTGTGTTAGCTAGTAAGAACAGTGCTGCACACCTGGAGCCGTGTGAAAGGCGGAAGTGTGGATTAAAGGGGAAACTGAATCGCAGGCACACTGACTCAAGAGGGACCCCCCCGCCCCCCACCATGGGCCGCTGACCCTGAGACGTGCGCCTGGGGATGGTCATCCTGGTGGATGCACCTTCCAGACTCATCACACTGCCTGGAAGCAGGAGGGATGAGATGAAGCCCAGAGGACTGCTTTGTGTCCGGAACACTGCCCTGGTCCAGATGGCCAGCTCCACCACAGTGCTGAGTGACCTGGGTGGTCGATGAACCTTCCCTGGCCGCTGTTTCTTCCTGGAAGATGGATGCCAAAGGCGACCCCTTCATGAGGAAGTCTCCAGCTGGGCATGTTCACCTCATGTGACAGTTATACCAGTATTCGTATCATTATTTTATTTAAATAAGACCCCTTTCCCCTGAAGTAAATTTGTTTTAAAAGAATCAGTTCAGTCACTCAGTTGTGTCCGACTGTTTGTGACTCCATGGACTGCAGCATTCCAGGCTGCCCTGTCCATCACTAACTCCTGGAGTTTGCTCAAACTCATGTCCATCAAGTTGGTGATGCCCATCCAACCGTCTTATCCTCTGTCATCCCCTTCTCCTCCTGCCTTCAATCTTTGTTTCCCAGCATCAGGGTCTTTTCATCAAAACTGTGGTAGGCAGCTGTGGCCCTGGCTGGATGCTAATGTTATTGTTGTTTTTGGAGAAGGAGCTTGCTGACTGTGTTAAAAACTCCTTTTGGGCCCCTTTTGGTTGGATTGTTGAGATAAAGTTATATTCCTTAGTGTTTTAAGCAAGTTACCTTAAATTTGTCATGTATCTAATTCTTAAAATAGTCCTTACCCCACACACCCATTGCCAGTTAATTGGGGGTTTTTATATGCATATATACCAGAATTGGTCTAGATTAGGGGCCTTTAATAGAAAGAAGTTTCCTCCTCTGGCTGGAGGGAGAAGGTGGGGCCGGGGCCCTGCCTTGGTGTCAGCTTTGTGCAGGCTGGCACTTCCAGTGATGGACCCTAGGTGGCACCAGAACCCCAAAGTGCAGTATCCCTCTCCAGGAGTTCCTCACCAGGGATCCTGAGTGCAGTGCATGTGTATTGGTGGGGGTGGGCGGTGGCGGGGGGTGGCGGCTGGGGCACGTCGGTGTATGTGAATGTGTGTGTGTGTGAATTTTGTCTCTGGATGTGCTGTCAGTAGTGGGTCAGGGTGTGTGTATATGTGGCATGTGTGCCTTTGTGTGTCTGTTGTGTGTGTGGTTGTGTTTGAGGGAACCCGGAACACCCTCTGCACCAGCGCTCTACACCCTTGCATGGTGGATGTGGGGTGCATGGACCCCGCTGCCCGAGGCCCCAGCTGCAGGGCCCCTGTCTGCCCCAGCCTGGCCCATCCTCAGGAGATGTGATTAGCAGATGTACAGGGCCAGGCCATGATTTATGTTCCCGGTCGCCTAATTATTCCCAGCCCTGAAGGAGGAGAAATAAAATGCTTTGCAGGGCTGGGAACCCGAAATCCCAGCGGGGGCTCCAGGATGCCAGGCCCACCCCACCCCCACCCCTAAAGGCCCCAGACCTCCGGCAGCCTGGAGAGGGGGCTGTGGGGGGACAGCCAAGGGTACTGTGCCTGGAAGTGAGGAAAGGTGGGCTCTGTAGAGAGCAGGCCTGGGTGGAGGACATCTGTCATCTCTTCTGAGTGCTGAAGGGGGGATGCGGGCCCACAGCGGTGCGTCCCCTGCTCTTGGCCCCAGTAGCCTAGCAGAAGGGCCAGACTGCTTGCCCTGAGGCAGCATCCCGGTGCTCTTAGAAGGAGGTTCCAGCCCTTGCCTTAGGGCCTGAGAGATGCCTCCAGATCTGAGCCCCACTTCCCGTCTGACTTCATCCTGTGGCCACCCGCACATCCCCTGCACCACGGCCTCCTCCCACTTCTCAGATGTGTAAGTTTGTTCTCCCGCAGCTTTCATGTCCCCTCAGGGCTGCTGCCCCTTCACGCTGTCATTGCAGCCTTCCTTGGCCACTGTCCTTTGGCATTCATCTCTGAGCACAGGGACCCTTGGCATCATGTGGGCAGGGTCCACATCCCCTTGTCACACCGTCCCCAGTGCCTGGACCTGTGCTCGTGGGTGGAGAGTGCTCAGTAAATATTTGTGGTTTGGTGGAGGACAGACAGATGGTAAGCTTGCAGCCTTGCCGAGAGGCCCAGGCTCGGGGCAGAGGATCTCAGGGCTCAGAAGCGACGGGGCCCCGTGGGTGGGGGGGAGGAGTGGCCTTGGAGACTGCTCAGGGTCTGGAGAGGCCTCATCCTTGGAGGGGTGCTGGTTTCAGCTGGACACACAGGTCCTGTGTCCCTCCTCCTTTGGGAGCCTGGCTCAAGCCCTTGGCCCAGGGGGCTGTGTTTTGTCCCTAAGCCTCCAGCAGAGAATTTGCTGCTCCCAGAGGAGGTGCACCAGGATTGAGGAGCTCAGCTCTGACCTGGGGTCCTTGACCTTGAGCACCAGGGGCTCCCTGGTGGCTTTGGGCAGGCTGATCACTCAGCCTCAATGTGTCCCTTCACACCTCTGCAGGTTGGTACGTGGGCTGTCTGTGTCCTGAGGACCTGAGGAGGGAAGGCAGGGAGGGGCTGGTCTGTAATGGCTGCAGGAGATGGCTGATTCCTGTCTTTTCCGAACAGTGTCAGAAACCCATAGTGTGGTGTGCAGCCAGGCTGGGCATGCACTTGAACTCGAGGGCCTTTCTGTAGAAGGGTCTGGGGTCCGTGCCGTGGTGGTGACTCTCATCTTTTGGCCGTGGAAATCCCTGGGGGATAAATCAGCCAGTGGCATGTGGTTAGGGCCTGCTGCGGGCAGCCCTGGCCTTAGAAGGGCTCTCTTGGGGCCTTGCAGCCCTGCCTGTCTACCTGTGGGGCTGGTAGGCCTCTGGCGGTTGGGGTTGCAGGGGACCCTGATTGGCAGGTGGGCCTGGGGCCTCAGAAGCATCACGCCCCCTCGCAGAGCTCACAGCCCCCTCTCCCTTGGCTCTCTCCTGTGTATCTTTGTGCCTGACTCTGGGTACCCGTCTCTCCCCTCTTTCTTGGCTCTCTGTGACTGTCTCTGTCATCCTCGCCACCTTTGTCTCTTTCTCTCCTTTTGTCTCTTTCCCTTTTTCTGTCTCTTCTCTCCCTCACCTCTCTCTTCCTCTCCCTCCTCTTCCCCGCGGCCCCCTCTCCCCCTGCCTGTGCGCTCTCTGAGCAGCTGTTACCTAATAGGCTGTTAATGATGATACAGTAAGTGGAAGGCAGAGTCCTGCGGGAGCCGCCATGATCTGTGTAATTGGTCTCGACGGAGACAGAAGTATCTAATATTTACACACCAGCATTAGTCCTTTGGGAGCCTTATCTTGGCTGGAGCCAAGCTGGGAGAGGTGGTTCTGGCTGGTACTATCTCCCCTGTCCGCACCTACTCAGAAGGTCTTTGGTCGGTGGGGCCTGCTCCCCTTGTGTGGGGATGCCAGGGCCTGGGCTGAGGGGCCTGGGATGTGCGGGCTCAGTTGCAGGGGTGGTCTGATTAGAGCAGCATGGGTGGATGCTGAGCACTCAGCACCCCCTCCAGTTGGTTCTCCAGGAAGGAGTCCCCTTAAAGTGAGGCCAAGGTGGGAGAGAGCTGGGGGTGGGGAGGTGGAGGGGGAGGGACAAACAGGCGGGGCAGAGACAGACAGGCGGCAGCTTCCAGGCGATGTGTGCGAAACTCTGGATCCAGCTGTGCCTGAAATCCTTCTGCCCTGGACTGCTCACCTTACCAAGTCAGGTTCATCTTTTGCTCGATTTGCTTTTGAGGCACAGCTGAGAGAAATCCTGCCTTACCCAGGCATGAAAGGTTTTTTAAGCAGCAGTGGTGTTTGTTCAGATTTTATTGTACCCAGTAGCCCAATATACCCAGTCAGGAGCAACCAAACTGGGCCAGAGCCCACCCCCTACCTGACTCTTTCTGTCGGTCCCAGGGCACAGTGGGGGATGCTGGTGGCAGACCCCTCCCCTGGCTTCCCAGCAGGAGTGGGGCCCCGGAAGAGGCAGTTCCGAGGAGCGCCTCATGGAGATAGCAACCCCTGGGAGGACAATGTCAGCCCGGCAAGCTCATGGCACAGCTGGGAGGTGAGCCAGGACCCCCAGCTCTGGAGCCGGGGGAGCATCTCTGGCTAAGGTCGCCGCTGGCCTGGGGTGTGGGGGCCTCACACATTGGAAGTCACTCAGCGGAAACGACAGCTCCTCGGAGCAGAGCTCTGGGCACTGTGCCACCACACGGGACAGGCGGGTATCCAGGCCAGGCCTTGGGGCCAGGGTCTGGCCGGGGCTCCCGCTCCCCAGCTGTCTGCCCAGCAGGATGCTGCAGGCCTTCCACAGGGCTGTTCCGGGGCTGTGGCCTCTATAGTAAACCCCTTCTTATAACTCGTGTTGTATGAGCCTTTCCAGCAAATCATCAAACCCGAGGAGGGGTTTGTGGTAGTTCCCCCAGTTTAGAGCTGCTCAGCTAAAATTGAAGGCGCCCCGGGCTGGCAGTGGGCGTGGACACCAGTGACAGAGGGGGCGGGCCTCATGGGCTCAGCTGTTGCTCACCGGCGCACCCTG
Source organism: Capra hircus (assembly GCF_001704415.2). Lineage (NCBI taxonomy): Eukaryota > Metazoa > Chordata > Mammalia > Artiodactyla > Bovidae > Capra > Capra hircus. Next base: position 12,714,472 of record NC_030825.1, read on the forward strand.
CTTAACTCTGCTGGTTAGCATTAAGACTTGAGTTAAATTGTAGGAGCCCTAGTTCTGTGGGTAGAAATGGATGGTCATTGTGGGGAGGCATGTTCTTCTGGGAGCCTGAGGGCCTGGCTCTGAGTGGAGCTCAAGAAGTGAGTGCCAGCTCACCCTGCAACAAGGCGGGAGGCAGGGGCCCAGGGCCCAGACACCCCCGGAGTTCAGCTAGCGTCTCCGCTGTCATCGCAGCGGCCATGATGTCCTGGGGCCAAGAGCGGTGTGACAGGGCCGCCCAGCGCCTCGTTCTCATGTCTTCGCAGCAGGCAGGACGCTGGGTCCACTTCTCTGGCTGTCGCGGGTTGCCTGAAGAACAGCACCCGTGATCCCCACGCTGTGTGCTCTGTGCTTATCATGTTGGCCGTGACCTTGGGCAGCTCCTTGCCAGCCCTCTCTAGTTCTGTCCACTACCCTGCGCCAGGCCGAGCCCTTGGCTGTACCTGGAGAGATCCTCTCTCCCTCCCCACGGCAGAGAGAGAAGACGGTGGCCTTGCTTTCAAAAGGTGCTTGGACCCCTTGCCACAGGTCCCTGTTCAGGGTGGCCGGTGGTCACGCATACACCACTTGGTCTCTGGCAAAAACCCCTGCCAGCTCCAGGCCTGTGCCCCCAAGGCTAGGTCCTCGAGCACCCACTGACCGTTTACAGACTGAGCTCCCTCCAGGATGAGCTGGGCTTTCAGAGACAGGGCAGCCGCCTCCCGGGAACCCCGACGAAGCCTCCCCTCCCTGAACCGCCACGGCTGTGCCCGAAAAACCCTTTGTCACAGAAGCCCTTGCAAGTGTCTGTTATATCTCTGACCACAGAATAATATGGGGCTCATTCCTTTTAATTTTTATAATTTTGAGAACACCCCACCTTATGAAAAGTAGCATGAGATAAGTGTTAACACTGGTTTTTAAAGTAAGAGTTTTGTAATGGTTCACCCATTTAAATGTAGAGTTTAATGAATTTTACAGTAGTCATAGATGTGTGCAGCCATCACCAGCATCGAATTCTGGAATTTCAGTTCAGTTCAGTTCAGTCGCTCAGTCGTGTCTGACTCTGCGACCCCATGAATCGCAGCACGCCAGGCCTCCCTGTCCATCACCAACTCCTGGAGTTCACCCAAACTCATGTGCATCGAGTCGGTGATGCCATCCAGCAATCTCATCCTGTCATCCCCTTCTCCTCCTGCCCCCAATCCCTCCCAGCATCAGGGTCTTTTCCAATGAGTCAACTCTTTGCATGAGGTGGCCAAAGTATTGGAGTTTCAGCCTCAGCGTCAGTCCTTCCAACGAACACCCAGGGCTGATCTCCTTTAGGATGGACTGGTTGGATCTCCTTGCAGTCCAAGGGACTCTCAAGAGTCTTCTCCAATACCACAGTTCAAAAGCATCAATTCTTCAGTGCTCAGCTTTCTTCACAGTCCAACTCTCACATCCATACATGACCACTGGAAAAACCATAGCCTCGACTAGACGGACCTTTGTTGGCAAAGTAATATCTCTGCCTTTCAATATGCTGTCTAGGTTGGTCATAACTTTCCTTCCAAGGAGTAAGCGTCTTTTAGTTTCATGGCTGTAGTCACCATCTGCAGTGATTTTGGAGCCCCCGAAAATAAAGTCTGACACTGTTTCCACTGTTTCCCCATCTATTTCCCATGAAGTGATGGGACCGGATGCCATGATCTTCGTTTTCTGAATGTTGAGCTTTAAGCCAACGTTTTCACTCTGCTGTTTCACTTTGATCAAGAGGCTTTTTAGATCCTCTTCACTTTCTGCCATAAGGGTTGTGTCATCTGCATATCTGAGGTTATTGATATTTCTCCCGGCAGTCTTGATTCCAGCTTGTGCTTCTTCCAGCCCAGCGTTTCTCATGATGTACTCTGCCTAGAAGTTAAATAAGCAGGGTGACAATATACAGCGTTGACGTACTCCTTTTCCTATTTGGAACCAGTCTGTTGTTCCATGTCCAGTTCTGACTGTTGCTTCCTGATCTGCCTATAGGTTTCTCAAGAGGCAGGTCAGGTGGTCTGGTATTCCCATCTCTTTCGGAATTCTCCTTATTGCCAAATTCAGACTTAAATTGAAGAAAGTAGGGAAAACCACTAGACCATTCAGGTATGACCTAAATCAAATCCCTTATGATTATACAGAAGTAGAAATGAGAAATAGATTTAAGGGACTAAATCTGATAGAGTGCCTGATGAACTATGGACGGAGGTTCATATTGTACAGGAGACAGGGATCAAGACTATCCCCATGGAAAAGAAATGCAAAAAAGCAAAATAGCTGTCTGAGGAGGCCTTACAAATAGCTGTGAAAAGAAGAGACGCGAAAAGCCAAGGAGAAAAGGGAAGATATAAGCAACTGAATGCAGAGTTTCAAAGAATAGCAAGGAGAGAGAAGAAAGCCTTCCTCAGAGATCAATGCAAACAAATAGAGGCAAACAACAGAATGGGGAAGACTAGAGATCTCTTCAAGAAAATTAGAGATACCAAGGGAACATTTCATGCAAAGATGAGCACAATAAAGGGCAGAAATGGTATGGACCTAACAGAAGCAGAAGATATTAAGAAGAGGTGGCAAGAATACACAGAAGAACTGTACAAAAAGATCTTCATGACCCAGATAATTACGATGGTGTGATCACTCACCTAGAGCCAGACAACCTGGAATGTGAAGTCAAGTGGGCCTTAGAAAGCATCACTATGAACAAAGCCAGTGGAAGTGATGAAATTCCAGTTGAGCTATTTCAAATCCTGGAAGATGATGCTGTGAAAGTGCTGCACTCAATATGCCAGCAAATTTGGGAAAATTCATCAGTGGCCACAGGACTGGAAAAAGTCATTTTTCATTCCAATGCCAAAGAAAGGCAATGCCAAAGAATGCTCAAACTACTGCACAGTTGCACTCATCTCACACACTAGTAAAATAGTGCTCAAAATTCTCCAAGCCAGGCTTCAGCAATATGTGAACCGTGAACTTCCAGATGTTCAAGCTGGTTTTAGAAAAGGCAGAGGAACCAGAGATCAAATTGCCAACATCCGCTGGATCATGGAAAAAGCAAGAGAGTTCCAGAAAAAATCTATTTTTTGCTTTATTGACTATGCCAAAGCCTTTGACTGTGTGGATCACCATAAACTGTGGCAAATTCCTCAAGAGGTGGGAATACCAGACCACCTGACCTGCCTCACCCCTCAAAACAATCCCTTAACGCTTAGCATTCACTGTCCGTTCTTCCCTGCCCTTGCCTTAGCAACCACAAATCTATTTTACTTTCAGTCTCTGTGGATTTACCTCTTCTGGAGATTTCATGTAAATGAATCATTTGGTAGGTGTCCTTGTGAGCCTGACTTCTTTCACTTGGATGAATGTCCTCAAGGTTCACCCACGTGGTAGCGTGTCAGTGTGTCAGTCCTTTGTGTGGCTGAGTAACATTCCACGGGACGGACATGCCACATTTTGTCCATCGTTTCACCACTGATGGGTGTCTGGGCTGCTGTGAGTGATGCTGCTGTGAATGCCTGCGGACAAGTTGTGTGTGGACGTGTTTGTCTTGGGTTCACACTCTCGGGAGTGGAGTTGCTGGGTGACTGCAGGCTCGGCCCCCCTTGCACAGTACCACCTCCCCCAGCTCTTCAGGGTCCTACCCCGGTGTTACTCGGTCTGGTCCTCTCACAGACATCCTGAGGGCAGCATCACCTGTTCCTCACAGAAATGATTTGGGTCTTGTCTGCCACTGTGTGCTAGTCCTGAGCCCAGCAGGCACAAAGTAGGTGTTCAGCTAACTCAGGACGGGAGACTGAACCATGAGACCTGGAGCTTCTGCCAGCCTGGTCACCCCTCTGCCCAGGGGGCAGCAACTTCCCTTCGGTGCCTTGCTCAGGACGTGTCAGTGGTCAGTAGAGCAGACACTTCTGAACTCCCTGTTTCACTGGGCTCAGCAGAGGTGACAGGGCCCAAGGTCATTGAGCCCTGCTCAGCGGAAGCCCAACAAGGCCAGAGTTAAGGGTAGCCCTGGAGGAGGCCTGCAGCTTGTCTGCCTGCCCATGAGATGCCTATTGGGCATTCCTGGGTCATCTGACCTTGCCTACTGTGGCCAGACCCCCAGCTTCCCAGGTTGCAGACAAGGCTCTTTCTAAACCCAGAAATTACTTCTTTCCTCAGTAATTCCGTGTGCAGAGGCCCCCGTAATGCAGCAGCTGTCCAGTGGCCTGGCATCCGGCTCTCTCCTCAGCCCTGCCCGTCTCCCCATCA